>NW_028261110.1:12500-27500 GCF_056163025.1 Triticum urartu | reverse complement strand
AAGAAACATTTCTTCTATCTAAAATATTAGAAAGAATGTACCCTTCTATCCAAATCCAATTTGCATCGATAAAATAAATCCAAATTCCAGTAGTAGATGAATAATTGCAAATTTGTGTGTGTACGAGATTAGAATAACTTCAAAATAACTGACATAATTTTGTATTTTTCCTGATCAGAAAAATACATGAAAAAGAAAGGAGGTAGAAAAATTTTTGGATTTATGGTTAAAGAAGAAAAAGAAGAAAACAGGGGTTCTGTTGAATTTCAAGTATTCAGTTTCACCAATAAGATACGGAGACTTGCTTCACATTTGGAATTACACAAAAAAGATTTTTCATCGGAAAGAGGTCTACGAAGACTTTTGGGAAAACGTCGACGTTTGCTGGCTTATTTGGCAAAGAAAAATAGAGTACGTTATAAGAAATTAATCGGTCAGTTGAATATTCGGGAGCAGTAATTTAATCGTTCAAATTTTTTTCTTGTTTTATTATTTTTTTAGTAGTCTTATAGTAGTCTTAGATTTTTCATTTTGATGAGCCTCGCTTTGAGGAATTCATGGAATAATCCATTTTCATGGAATAATGAATTAAGGAAGAAAGGATATGAGTCTACCGCTTACAAGAAAAGATCTCATGATAGTCAATATGGGCCCTCAACACCCATCAATGCATGGTGTTCTTCGACTGATCGTTACTCTCGATGGTGAGGATGTTATTGATTGTGAACCCATATTAGGGTATTTACACAGAGGAATGGAAAAAATCGCGGAAAACCGAACTATTATACAATACTTACCTTATGTAACAAGGTGGGATTATTTAGCTACTATGTTTACAGAAGCAATAACAGTAAATGCACCAGAATTCTTGGAGAATATTCAAATACCACAAAGAGCCAGCTATATTAGGGTAATTATGTTAGAATTAAGCCGGATAGCTTCTCACTTGCTATGGCTTGGACCTTTTATGGCGGATCTCGGCGCACAGACTCCTTTTTTCTATATTTTTAGAGAGAGAGAATTAATATATGATCTATTTGAAGCTGCTACAGGTATGCGAATGATGCACAATTACTTTCGCATCGGAGGAGTAGCCGCCGATCTACCTTATGGATGGATCGATAAATGTTTAGATTTCTGTGATTATTTTTTACGCGGAGTTGTTGAATATCAACAACTTATTACACAGAATCCAATTTTTTTAGAGCGAGTTGAAGGAGTAGGTTTTATTAGCGGAGAAGAAGCAGTAAATTGGGGCTTATCGGGACCGATGTTACGAGCTTCTGGAATACAATGGGATCTTCGTAAAGTAGATCCTTATGAGTCTTACAACCAATTTGATTGGAAAGTCCAATGGCAAAAAGAAGGGGATTCGTTAGCTCGCTATTTAGTACGAATTGGTGAAATGAGGGAATCCATCAAAATAATTCAACAAGCTGTAGAAAAAATTCCTGGAGGACCTTATGAAAATTTAGAAGTCCGACGCTTTAAGAAAGAAAATAATTCTGAATGGAATGATTTTGAGTATAAATTTCTTGGTAAAAAACCTTCGCCCAATTTTGAATTGTCAAGACAAGAGCTTTATGTAAGAGTAGAAGCCCCAAAAGGTGAATTAGGGATTTATCTAGTAGGAGATGATAGCCTTTTCCCCTGGAGATGGAAAATCCGTCCACCCGGGTTTATTAATTTGCAAATTCTTCCTCAGCTAGTTAAAAAAATGAAATTGGCTGATATCATGACGATATTAGGTAGTATAGATATCATTATGGGGGAAGTTGATCGTTGAAATGATAATAGATAGGGTAGAGGTAGAAACTATCAATTCTTTTTCGAAATTGGAATTATTAAAAGAAGTCTATGGACTGATATCGATTCTACCCATTTTGACCCTCCTTTTGGGAATAACAATAGAGGTACTCGTAATTGTGTGGTTAGAAAGAGAAATATCTGCGTCGATACAACAACGTATTGGTCCTGAATATGCTGGCCCCCTGGGCCTGCTTCAAGCTATAGCAGATGGGACTAAGCTACTTTTTAAAGAAGATATTCTGCCATCCCGAGGAGATATTTCTTTATTTAGCATTGGACCCTCTATAGCAGTCATATCAGTTTTATTAAGTTTTTTAGTTATCCCTTTGGGATATCATTTTGTTTTAGCCGATCTTAGTATTGGTGTTTTTTTATGGATTGCCATTTCAAGTATAGCTCCTATTGGTCTTCTTATGGCAGGATATAGCTCAAATAATAAATATTCTTTTTCAGGCGGTCTACGAGCTGCTGCTCAATCCATTAGTTATGAAATACCATTAACTTTTTGTGTGCTAGCAATATCTCTACGTGTGATTCGTTAAAATAGATCTTTTTCCTATAAAATCCATTAACTATTTATATTCCTTTTCTTATTTAGTATTTGGGTTGGTAAGTTAAACTAGATAGCTATATGAGTGAAACAAAACAGCTTATAAATTTGTAGTAAAAAGAAAAAATCTCATTTCCTACGTACAAGAAAAAAGTGGAAGTAAACATAAGCAGTGTAAACTCTTTATCCCAAGGTTGATATTTTTTAATTAGTCATCATATCTTGAAGCGGCCAAGAATAAAGGATTCACGATATGGAATTCCATTACTAGAATACTCCTAGTTATTACTATAACTTAATAATCCATAAGAAGAATCCACCAAAAGTTAGTGAAGGGTTAGGAACACTAAAGTACATAAAGGATTAGTAATGGAAAATCTAAAACATTAGAGATTTTTGCCCATAAAAGGAATCATAATAAGGACTTGCAATTTGTAGAAATTATCAAGTAGTACTTTCTTCGGATTCCGATCCAGAGTATGTTCCCATTCACTTGTTAAGGAAATGGCTATCAAGAACGAATTAACCCTTTATCCATTTTTTCTTTTTAAATACCCCCTCCCTGGGGAAAGAAGAATAGTAAAAAAGATATGGAGTGCACTAGAAAAAATTTTCATTATTTCCTTCCTCTATCCATATTCATGCAGAATTGCTCATGAACTAATACCCAACTCTTTCCATTTATTAATTGAATTCCTATAACAAGTAACAAGTGTTTTATTCCAAGATTAAGTTATTACTGAACAAAGAAAAATTTTCATTATATTATAAAGGATGAGATCAATTCGGAAGCGCTTTTTCTTATTCTAGCAGACGGAATTCCTTTGGTCTAATTTAGGACTTTCAAATCTATTTTATTTTATCTAATTCTATCTACGCCCCCGGGGCTAGGAACAAAACAGTCCTTTCCTTTTTCTGATCATAGAGAAGCCGTATGAAGCTAAGGTTTCATGTACGGTTTTGAAATAGCGGTGGGAACTGTGATGTTATCACCGACTATGATTATCTAACAGTTCAAGTACAGTTGATATAGTTGAAGCACAGTCAAAATACGGTTTTTTTGGATGGAATATTTGGCGTCAGCCTATAGGTTTTCTGGTTTTTTTAATTTCTTCTTTGGCAGAATGTGAAAGATTACCCTTTGATTTACCAGAAGCGGAGGAAGAATTAGTAGCAGGTTACCAAACTGAATATTCCGGTATCAAATATGGTTTATTTTATCTTGTTTCTTACCTAAATTTATTAGTTTCTTCTTTATTTGTAACAGTTCTCTACTTGGGCGGGTGGAATTTATCTATTCCCTATATATCCTTTTTTGATTTTTTCCAAATGAATAAAGCAGTTGGAATTTTGGAAATGACAATGGGTATATTTATTACATTAACTAAAGCTTATTTATTTCTCTTCATTTCTATCACAATAAGATGGACTTTACCGAGGATGAGAATGGATCAGTTATTAAATCTTGGATGGAAATTTCTTTTACCTATTTCCCTGGGCAATCTCTTATTAACAACCTCTTCTCAACTTGTTTCACTATAAATAAGATAATACAATAATAGTAAGAATATTTTCAACACAAAAGCTCTCTCAAACAAGAGAAAGAAACATATCTTTTTCATAGATATTTAGAATGAATATGTTCCCTATGGTAACTGGGTTCATGAGTTATGGTCAACAAACAATACGTGCTACAAGGTACATAGGTCAAAGTTTCATAACTACCTTATCCCACACAAATCGTTTACCTATAACGATTCACTACCCTTATGAAAAATCAATTACACCAGAGCGTTTCCGAGGGCGAATCCACTTTGAATTTGATAAATGTATTGCTTGTGAAGTATGTGTTCGCGTATGTCCGATAGATTTACCCGTTGTGGATTGGAGATTTGAAAAGGATATTAAAAGAAAACAATTGCTTAATTATAGTATTGATTTCGGAGTTTGTATATTTTGTGGCAATTGTGTTGAGTACTGTCCAACAAGCTGTTTATCAATGACTGAAGAATATGAACTTTCTACCTATGATCGTCATGAATTGAATTACAATCAAATTGCTTTAAGTCGGTTACCAATCTCCATAATGGGAGATTACACAATTCAAACAATTAGGAATTCGTCTGAAAGTAAAATAAACAAAGAAAAATCTTCGAATTCAAGAACGATTACTGATTACTAAACTTTGATTTTGTCTTTCTGTTATAAAAATCTAATAATTCTTTATTAAACTTTAAAATTAAACTATAAAGAAAAACGAAAAACTACTGCTTATTGGAAATTATTTCTTATTTTAAATCAGACTAGATTTTCGTGATATAATATAATTTATAACTATAAGTTTATACACAAAAAAATACCCTAATCCTTTTTTCCTTCCTTGAATCCTTTAGTTTTAGTCAGTTCATGAAAAATTTTATACTATTAATTTCTTTTTATCCATAATGGATTTACCTGGACCAATACATGAGATTCTTATGCTATTTGGGGGATTTGTTCTTCTACTAGGGGGTCTAGGAGTAGTATTACTTACCAACCCCATTTATTCTGCCTTTTCGCTGGGATTAGTTCTTGTTTGTATATCCTTATTCTATTTTTTATTAAATTCCTACTTTGTAGCTGTCGCACAACTTCTTATTTATGTGGGAGCCATAAATGTCTTGATCATATTCGCTGTAATGTTCGTAAATGGCTCAGAATGGTCTAAAGATAAGAATTATTGGACTATTGGAGATGGGTTCACTTCACTCGTTTGTATAACTATTGTTTTTTCACTAATGACTACTATCCCAGATACGTCGTGGTATGGAATTCTTTGGACTACAAGATCAAACCAAATAGTAGAACAGGGTCTCATAAATAATGTTCAACAAATTGGAATTCATTTAGCAACCGATTTTTATCTTCCGTTTGAACTCATTTCCATAATTCTTCTAGTTTCTTTAATAGGTGCAATTACTATGGCTCGGCAATAAGAAAACTTAGAAAAAGTACAAATTATAAGAATTGCAAATCTAAAATAAATAACTAAAGAATCACAATTTTGATTTAGTAAAATCCATCTACTGCCAACAAATACCTCCTTTTTTTTTTTTTTTTTTTTCTTTTGTTGTGTAATTGTTCTATTGTAATTAATTGAATCGGTTCAATTCTTGCCCTCATATTGAAATGAATCGAGATTGATAAGGAGTTAGTTAATGATGTTTGAGCATGTACTTTTTTTGAGTGTCTATTTATTTTCGATTGGTATCTATGGATTGATCACAAGCCGAAACATGGTTAGAGCTCTAATATGTCTTGAACTTATACTGAATTCAATTAATCTAAATCTCGTAACATTTTCTGATCTATTTGATAGTCGCCAATTAAAAGGAGATATTTTCGCAATTTTTGTTATAGCCCTTGCAGCTGCTGAAGCCGCTATTGGACTATCCATTCTTTCTTCCATCCATCGTAATAGGAAATCCACTCGTATCAATCAATCTAATTTATTGAATAATTAGACTTTTGAATAATTAGACATAGAATCCTCTAAACAAAGGCGCACATATTAAAATAAATAGAAATCAATACTATTTTCTTAGTATTATTTGAGAATATCCATTTTTTTTAGTAGATTATTGCATAGTATTCTTTTTCACTTAAATGAATTTTTGTATTTGTAATTCATTGATATTGCAATTTGAATATTGCAATAATTTATATTGAAAAGACGATAGCCAATTTATTGGCTAATTCGAATTCGTCTGTACAATTCGTAAAATTCTTTCTTATTTCTTATTTATTGTTGAAATCCAAAATTAAAGTCTCTTGGCTCTCTTCACGCTTTCTCACAAACAGATTAAAAAATAGATTTTTTTTTTTGAAGTTTGGATAAACCATTGCTTCGTCTGGTGTCTACAATACATATGACTCATTATAGTACTAATTTCATTTTTACCAGATCGAAAAATTTTATGTTGAAAAGAAAAATTTATAGATCCAATGTCACATTCCGTAAAAATTTACGATACATGTATAGGATGCACTCAATGTGTACGAGCTTGTCCAACAGATGTATTAGAAATGATACCCTGGGATGGATGTAAAGCCAAGCAAATTGCTTCCGCGCCGAGAACCGAAGATTGTGTGGGTTGTAAGAGATGTGAATCTGCCTGCCCGACAGATTTTTTAAGTGTCCGCGTTTATTTAGGGCCTGAAACAACACGTAGCATGGCTCTATCTTATTGATACGTTACAAAAAACTTCACTCGAATCGTCTGATTCCTCTTTACCGAAGAAGCCTGTGCTCGAAATAATCGAGCACGGGCTTTTCTGGTCAAAACGTATCTTGTCTTTATCACTTTATCATGAGTTATTTTCCTTGGTTAACAATACTTGTTGTTTTGCCGATATTTGCAGGTTCATTAATTTTCTTTTTACCTCATAAGGGAAACAAAGTCGTTAGGTGGTATACTATATCTATTTGTTTATTAGAATTCCTTCTAATGACTTATGCGTTCTGTTATCATTTCCAACTGGAGGATCCCTTAATCCAATTAAAGGAGGATTATAAATGGATAGATGTCTTCGATTTCCACTGGAGATTGGGAATCGATGGACTTTCATTAGGATCTATTTTATTGACAGGATTTATCACTACTTTAGCTACTTTAGCAGCTTGGCCAATTACACGGAATTCGCGATTATTCTATTTCCTGATGCTCGCAATGTATAGTGGTCAAATAGGATTATTTTCTTCGCGAGACCTTTTACTTTTTTTTATCATGTGGGAGTTAGAATTAATTCCTGTTTACTTACTTTTATCCATGTGGGGGGGGAAGAGGCGTCTATATTCAGCTACAAAGTTTATTTTGTATACTGCAGGCGGTTCCATTTTTTTCTTAATCGGAGTTCTGGGTATGGGCTTATATGGTTCCAACGAACCAGGATTAGATTTGGAAAGATTAATTAATCAATCATACCCTGCAACCTTGGAAATACTTTTATATTTTGGCTTCCTTATTGCTTATGCTGTCAAATTGCCGATTATACCCCTACATACGTGGTTACCAGATACCCATGGGGAAGCACATTATAGTACATGTATGCTTTTAGCGGGAATATTATTAAAGATGGGAGCATATGGATTGATTCGGATCAACATGGAATTGTTACCTCATGCTCATTATCTATTTTCGCCCTGGTTAGTAATAATAGGAGCGATCCAAATAATCTATGCAGCTTCAACTTCTCTTGGTCAACGAAATTTCAAAAAAAGAATAGCTTATTCCTCTGTATCTCACATGGGTTTCATAATTATAGGAATTGGTTCCATAACCAACATTGGACTCAATGGAGCTATTTTACAAATATTATCCCATGGATTTATTGGTGTGCTACACTTTTTTTCTTGGCAGGAACCGCTTCTGATAGAATGCGTCTTGTTTATCTCGAAGAACTGGGGGGAATATCTATCCCAATGCCTAAAATTTTTACCATGTTTAGTAGCTTTTCAATGGCTTCTCTTGCCTTACCAGGAATGAGTGGTTTTGTCGCAGAATTAGTAGTATTTTTTGGACTAATTACTAGTCCAAAATTTCTGTTAATGCCAAAAACACTAATTACTTTTGTAATGGCAATTGGAATGATATTAACTCCTATTTATTTATTATCTATGTTACGCCAGATGTTCTATGGATACAAGCTATTTAATGTTCCAAACGCAAATTTTGTGGATTCTGGACCACGAGAACTCTTTATTTTAATCTGTATCTTTTTACCAGTAATAGGAATTGGTATTTATCCAGATTTTGTTCTCTCCCTATCCGTTGACAGGGTAGAGGCTCTCTTATCCAATTATTATCCTAAATAGGTTTGCTTTTTTTTACTCGTCTGCTCTATTAATGCAGAAATAAGTAAAAAAGTATATAATGCAGAAATAAGTAAAAAAGTATAATTAGATCTATCTCGAATTTTTGAGAACCCTTTGATAAGGCGTTCAAGGGGTTCTCAAATAAAACATAAAAGTAAAAACCTTCATTTCATGAAGGTTTTATTTTATGTAATCATTTAGGTGTTAATGTAAACGAACCATAACTATGTAAGCCTATTCCTAATAGATTTATACCAAAATAACAAATCCAAATTATAAGAAATCCTATCAAAGCTATAAGTGCAGAATTCGTACCCTTCCAATTTGGATTTGTTCTACTATGTAAATAAATTGCGAATATGGTCCAAGTAATAAATGCCCAAGTTTCCTTAGGATCCCAATTCCAATAGGATCCCCAGGCCTCATTAGCCCATACTGCTCCACAAAGAATACCTACGGTTAAAAGGGTAAATCCTAGGCTAATGACACGATAACTCCAAGAATCCAAACGCTCCGTTAATTGATATTTGTAATAATTTGGAAATGAAGGGACAGAGGTTCTTTTTAAAGCACTTCTTTTTGCATAAAAATATTTAATATCACTAAAGAAAAATGTTTTATTTAAAACATTTTTTTTCTTTTTAGAAAAGAAATGGAAATTATTTCGAAATCTAATGATTAGAATAGCGGCAGATAATAAGGATCCGCACAAAAGAGTTGCATAGCTTAATAACATCATACTGACATGCATCATTAACCACTGAGATTGTAGAGCAGGTACTAGTATCGTGGATTGATGCATTTCAGTTAAAAGACCCGATGTGGCAAAGCCTTGCGTTAAAATAGTACTTGGCGTAGTTATTGTGCTTAAATCATTTTTAGAGTTCTGTATTTTAGGAATGGTATGAAGAATATACAGGGCCCATGAAAGGAAGATCAATGACTCATATAAATTACTTAATGGAAAATGTCCCGAGGAAGCCCAACGAGAAACTAAGAATCCTGTTATAGAGAAAAAAGTAACTATCATTCCTTTTTCTGACGAATCGCGTAATCCTCCAAGTTCACGAACTAATAAGGTTATAAAATGAATCGTAATCACAATTGAAATCGTTGAGAAAGAGATATGAGTTAGTATATGTTCTAAAGTTGCAAATAGCATAAGGGGAAGGTCCCATTACAAAATTGTAAATTTCGAATTGATTTCTAATCTATTGTATTCTTTTTCAAGAATGCCGCCACTCGGATTCGAACCGAGATGCTTGAGCACTGCTTCCTAAGAGCAGCGTGTCTACCAATTTCACCATGGCGGCTAACTTCAAATAATAGGTAACTTAAAAGAATAATAGCTATTATCTTGGGAATCGTCGATATTGGGAAAGTCCATAAAATTTAGGAACATTAGAGTTTTCATTAAAATAGACTTCGTTTGGTAGTATCGTTTCCATTTTTTTTTTTTACAATAAACTCTTGCTTTGCCCAATAGAAACACAAACACTGCTTGAAAGAGTTGGAACTTCTTTTTTCTAACTTGCAATTATAGAACTAATTTTTTCTAATTAATTTCCCCTTTACATTTTGAAAATTCTTTCAATACAATGAAAAAAATCCAAAAGGGTTTCTATTTAATGATGAAATTAAAATAAAATGGATAAATAGAAAAGGCTTTTTGGATTTTTTAAAAATTTCTAGAATGAAAGTCTTTATGCTCTTATTAATAAGATTTACTAACCTTATGATTTTGGAGAAGATAGGTGGAAGTTGTAAGTCCTATTGTAAGAATACTCCACTTTTCATAATTTTCCTAATAGAATATGAGGATTCTATTAGGAAAATTATGAAAAGTTCATTGATAGGAAAAGAATACTTAGCACACAGTATACCAAACAAAACTTTTTTTTTCTTGTATATATAAGATAAGAGGGGTTTTTTGTTCTAAGAATATTGTACCGAGTAATTCGACACATAAAAGTACATTCAAAGAAGAATCCAAATTATTAAATAATTGGAATTCTTTTTTGATAAGTCAATTCATATTATTCCAAAATCTTATTATTTGTTTGTTGCCCAGAAAAACCCTTTGGTTTTGGATGCTCATTACCGCTCGAAAATGATCTTGATTTTACTAAAGAATAAGATTGTACTATGGAAAAATAAGTCTTTTTCTTCCAAATATTTTTACGAATACGCTTTTTTGACATTGAAGTACGTTTTTTTGGAACTGCCATTCAAAAAGGAAATTACTTTTTTCTAGTTGTATGTGAAAGACATCTATTGCTGCAAATCAATCCTTCTTTCTTCTTTTTATTAGTATTTATACTTAGATACTGAAAGATACTTAAATTTTGAATTATTTTTTACTTCATTTTGTCTAATGCGGATAAGACAACAAGAATTTTTTAACATTTTTTCTTTATATATTTTATACTTTTTTTTTAATAATATAGAATATATAGAAGGGTTTCTCATTTAAATCTATTTATATCTATTTATATATCAAGTATACTCCATATATAGATATATGGTATGGAAGCCTATCCCCCATATAAGATAAGACGGGGGGATAAAAAGAAGGGAAAATGAAAATAGTTAATTAAGTTCAGAATGGTATTCCATAAAGGAAAGGAATTCCAATCAAAACAAAAAATACTGAGTCTCTTAAACAAGACATTCTAAAACTTAGGTAATTTATAGTCATTAGAATTTTAGTTCTATATGAAGTAAGGACTATTCGATAATTTCTTATAAACATAGGTTTTCATTGGAATTCACTCAATCAGTTAATTATGGAACAAGAGAGCTGTTTCATCTTTGTTTTAAAGAAATATAAAAATGAATTATGAATAGAAAGTAAAATGATTCCACTTTTTTTTTTTTATTTTTATAAATATCTTTATTTAGTTAATAAAATAACTTCGTTACCTAGTTATTTTATTAACTTTTTTAATTTAACCAACTAAACCCATTCTTAATTTTTAATTATTTCAATGAGATAAATTTTGGAAAAATTAAGAATTTCAGTATTTTTTCTTATTCTTTTTATTTATTCTTTCAGAAAGAGATAAGAATTGGTTTGGTGAATCGGAAACAATTTTATAGAAAAATTGAAGTAAAAATTGAAGTAAAAATTGCAATTTCTTTTCTTATGGAACATACATATCAATATGCATGGGTAATCCCTCTTCTCCCACTTCCAGTTATTATGTCAATGGGATTTGGCCTTATTCTTATTCCGACAGCAACAAAAAATCTTCGTCGCATATGGGCTTTTCCTAGTGTTTTACTCTTAAGTATAGCTATGGTATTCTCAGTTCAACTGTCTATTCAACAAATAAATGGAAGTTCGATCTATCAATATCTATGGTCTTGGACCGTCAATAATGATTTTTCTTTAGAATTTGGATACTTGATTGACCCACTTACTTCTATTATGTTAATACTAATTACTACTGTAGGAATCCTGGTTCTTATTTATAGTGATGGTTATATGTCTCACGATGAAGGATATTTGAGATTTTTTGTTTATATAAGTTTTTTCAATACTTCCATGTTGGGATTGGTTACTAGCTCCAATTTGATACAAATTTATTTTTTTTGGGAACTCGTGGGAATGTGTTCTTATTTATTGATAGGCTTTTGGTTTACACGACCAATCGCAGCGAGTGCTTGTCAAAAAGCTTTTGTAACTAATCGTGTAGGGGATTTTGGTCTATTATTAGGAATTTTAGGTTTTTTTTGGATAACAGGTAGTTTAGAGTTTAGGGATTTGTTCAAAATAGCTAATAACTGGATTCCTAATAATGGAATTAACTCTTTACTTACTACTTTGTGTGCTTTTTTATTATTCCTTGGTGCAGTTGCGAAATCCGCACAATTCCCTCTTCACGTATGGTTACCCGATGCTATGGAAGGGCCCACTCCTATTTCGGCTCTTATACACGCAGCAACTATGGTTGCTGCGGGAATTTTTCTTCTAGCTCGACTTCTTCCTCTTTTCATATCTTTACCTTTGATAATGAGTTTTATTTCTTTAGTAGGTACAATAACACTATTCTTAGGAGCTACTTTAGCTCTTGCTCAGAGAGATATTAAAAGAAGCTTAGCCTATTCTACAATGTCTCAATTGGGTTATATGATGTTAGCTCTAGGTATAGGTTCTTATCAAGCTGCTTTATTCCATTTGATCACTCATGCTTATTCAAAAGCTTTATTGTTCTTGGGATCCGGATCCGTTATTCATTCAATGGAACCTCTTGTTGGATATTCACCAGATAAAAGTCAAAATATGGTTCTTATGGGCGGTTTAAGAAAATACATTCCAATCACAAGAACTACTTTTTTATGGGGTACACTTTCTCTTTGTGGTATTCCACCTCTTGCTTGCTTCTGGTCCAAAGATGAAATCCTTAGTAATAGTTGGTTGTATTCGCCCTTTTTTGGAATAATAGCCTCCTTTACTGCAGGATTAACTGCCTTTTATATGTTTCGGATATATTTACTTACATTTGATGGGTATTTGCGTGTTCATTTTCAAAATTACAGTAGCACTAAAGAGAGTTCCTTGTATTCAATATCCTTATGGGGAAAAAGGATACCCAAAGGAGTGAATAGGGATTTCGTTTTATCAACAACGAAGAGTGGAGTTTCTTTTTTTTCACAAAATATACCAAAAATTCAAGGTAATACAAGAAATAGGATAGGATCCTTTACTACGTCTTTTGGGGCTAAAAAAACTTTTGCCTATCCGCATGAAACGGGAAATACTATGTTATTTCCTCTTCTTATATTACTACTTTTCACTTTGTTCATTGGATTCATAGGAATCTCTTTTGATAATGGAGGAATTGGTAATGGAATAGCAGAGTTAACCATATTATCAAAGTGGTTAACTCCCTCAATAAACTTTACCCAGGAAAGTTCTAATTCTTTTGTAAATTCATATGAATTTATTACTAATGCAATTTCTTCTGTAAGTCTAGCTATCTTTGGTTTATTCATAGCATATATCTTCTATGGATCCGCTTATTCTTTTTTTCAGAATTTGGATTTAATAAACTCTTTTTACAAAGGAAATCCTAAAAAAGAATTTTTAGATCAAGTAAAAAAAAATATATACAGTTGGTCATATAATCGTGGTTATATAGATATTTTCTATACTAGGGTCTTTACCCTCGGTATAAGAGGGTTAACCGAACTCACGGAGTTTTTTGATAAGGGTGTTATTGATGGAATTACCAATGGAGTGGGTCTTGCTAGTTTTTGTATAGGAGAGGAAATTAAATATGTAGGGGGAGGTCGAATCTCGTCTTATTTATTCTTTTTTTTATGTTATGTATCTGTGTTTTTATTCTTTTTTCTTTCTTAAGTTAAGGAATTTACAACAAGTCTCTTGCAAAAATAACTATCCTATCCCCTTTCTACAATCTCTCTATATCCTTGTTACATAAGGTAAGTATTGTATAATAGTTCGGTTTTCCGCGATTTTTTCCATTCCTCTGTGTAAATACCCTAATATGGGTTCACAATCAATAACATCCTCACCATCGAGAGTAACGATCAGTCGAAGAACACCATGCATTGATGGGTGTTGAGGGCCCATATTGACTATCATGAGATCTTTTCTTGTAAGCGGTAGACTCATATCCTTTCTTCCTTAATTCATTATTCCATGAAAATGGATTATTCCATGAATTCCTCAAAGCGAGGCTCATCAAAATGAAAAATCTAAGACTACTATAAGACTACTAAAAAAATAATAAAACAAGAAAAAAATTTGAACGATTAAATTACTGCTCCCGAATATTCAACTGACCGATTAATTTCTTATAACGTACTCTATTTTTCTTTGCCAAATAAGCCAGCAAACGTCGACGTTTTCCCAAAAGTCTTCGTAGACCTCTTTCCGATGAAAAATCTTTTTTGTGTAATTCCAAATGTGAAGCAAGTCTCCGTATCTTATTGGTGAAACTGAATACTTGAAATTCAACAGAACCCCTGTTTTCTTCTTTTTCTTCTTTAACCATAAATCCAAAAATTTTTCTACCTCCTTTCTTTTTCATGTATTTTTCTGATCAGGAAAAATACAAAATTATGTCAGTTATTTTGAAGTTATTCTAATCTCGTACACACACAAATTTGCAATTATTCATCTACTACTGGAATTTGGATTTATTTTATCGATGCAAATTGGATTTGGATAGAAGGGTACATTCTTTCTAATATTTTAGATAGAAGAAATGTTTCTTCTATCTAAAATATTAGAAAGAATTTTGCTGATTTATTTATTGCTATATGCAATTTATGGAATTGATACACCATTTAATTGATATCATTTAGCAAAATGAAACACAGCATATGCATCCATCTTTTGGCTCGAGAATTTCACGGGATAGAGATATGGTATAAGAAATAGACTATTAAGTAACTCTAAATGAATTGTGGATACATCTGTATCCTTAACATACTGAAACGATTGTCATTATTCGTATCAAACCAATAGCGATTCATACAAGCTAAATCTTCTAATCAATGGTGGGCCAATAATGAATTTTTTTGCATATGTATTAAGACGCTTGGCCTGATTTCGAAATTGTCCAGAGTTTTATATGTTGTTTTCATTGCAAAATGATGGGTCTCCTTCCATAACTTTCCAATTACGAGTACGAGAATTGAAAGACATGAAAATTCTCAATTCTCTACGGCGTCTAGTAGATAGAAACAAGAAAATCAGAAGAATCTTTCTCTCTATTCACTATCATTCCGCGTCTTCGACTTCTATTAGTTTCTT
>NW_028261109.1:7500-34282 GCF_056163025.1 Triticum urartu | reverse complement strand
AGTTTTCTATAACCTTGAGAAAAAGGATAAAAAGGTAGTTTTTTTTTAGTTTATGACTCCGATCAAGAGCGAGAAATCCTTGATTTGGGATTGGACATAGAACCTGGACCCATCGTAGAGACGTTTAGTTCAAAAGAAAGGATCGTATCCTGATGGTAAGAATTATACTTTCGTGGAAATACAGCGCTATAGACTTCAATGCGGTAGAGTAGACGTTTTGTTTCTAATTTTTCTGGACCAAACCTCCGCTCCGACCCAACGATACAATGAATTTTTTCTGTTCATATTCATAAATAAAAAAGATTCGGAATCGCAATGCTACTATATGCGTCCAGAGGAGTATTTGGAATAATATTCTTCTATAATCCATTATTGCGGGGGGTCTTACTAACAGGGCTTCGCTGCACGGGACAGGTCTTCGTCGAAAAGCTAACTCCACCCGGCATTTTCATACCCTTTCTTTGGGTGGTATATCGCCTTTTAAAGTCTAAGAGGGTAGTAGGGGATCTATAGTAGGTAAGATAATTTGCCCTTTGATTTTGATTGAATATACTATTTTTCCGCCTTTACCACGCATTATTGTATGCGCTTCTAGAGAAGTATGTATGCAGGAAGTAAATTCTAACCGCTTTCTTTTGAATCCAATTTCAAATTAGATTAGAAAGATAGAAAGGCCATGAGGATGGGAAAATCAAAATAAAATCTTTTTAATTAGTTCTCCTTTTTTGGAATTTTCTTATTATCCTTTCATTTTTTTTACAGAATATTTTTCAAACTAAAAATAAAAAATACAATACAATAGTCAATATTCCTTATAATAGATATACTTAATTATATCATAAGAATCTTAAGATATTTTTCGACTAGATAGAAATAGTAAATTTGAATTGAGACACCTATTCCATGACGGATTTAAACTTACCTTCTATTTTCGTGCCTTTAGTAGGCTTAGTATTTCCGGCAATTGCAATGACTTCTTTATTTCTTTATGTGCAAAAAAATAAGATTGTCTAGTATTTTTTAGTGTAAGTAATATAATATGGTAGGGTATGTGGCTTTTTCTACACACACTTTCTACACACAAATGAAAAACGGTTATGGATGCGGATATAGGCTACGAGCATAAATGCATGAATATGCAGAGCCAGGTATAGCGAGTTTTATTTTATTTATTTTAATTGAATCAACGAATATTTTTTGAATAGAAAGTCAATGTATCTAACCTATTATTTCACAGGAGTACTAGTTGCTGAAGGCGATTTCAGAATCAAAAAAAGTAAAGTCAAAATTATTTAGCTTATTCTCTCAATTTCAATCGACCGCTGCTGGATTTAGTATATCTAATATGAATTGGCGATCAGAACACATATGGGTAGAACTTCTAAAAGGTTCTCGAAAAAGGGGTAATTTTTTCTGGGCCTGTATTCTTTTTCTAGGTTCACTAGGATTCTTATCGGTTGGGATTTCCAGTTATCTTGGTAAGAATATTATATCTATACTTCCATCTCAAGAAATTCTTTTTTTTCCGCAGGGGGTCGTGATGTCTTTCTACGGAATCGCAGGCCTATTCATTAGCTCCTACTTGTGGTGTACTATTTTGTGGAATGTAGGTAGTGGTTATGACCGATTCGATAGAAAAGAGGGAATAGTGTGCATTTTTCGTTGGGGATTCCCTGGAATAAAACGTCGCGTCTTCCTTCGATTCCTTATGCGGGATATCCAATCAATTAGAATTCAGGTTAAAGAGGGTCTTTATCCTCGTCGTATTCTTTATATGGAAATCCGGGGCCAGGGGATCATTCCCTTGACTCGTACTGATGATAAATTTTTTACTCCACGAGAAATTGAACAAAAAGCTGCCGAATTGGCCTATTTCTTGCGCGTACCAATTGAAGTATTTTGAGGTATCTTTTTTGAACTGAGTTGAATGAAGAAAAGAAGAATTGGAAGAAGAAAAGTTTTCTCAACACAGGGAGGAAGTCCCTTCTAAATTGGATTTGTTATTGTAAGGGGATTTTTAAGTATTTATCTAAAGGAAGGAACAAACGAGGATAAGAGAAATTTGCTTTTAATTTTTTTTTATCCAAGTTAGATATATCGCATACTATTCTTCCTTTTTCATCCGAAAGGGCTTTTTTTTTATTCTATTTCACTATTTCATTCCATCTAGATCTAAGAAAGAACCCAATGCACTGAAATTCCACTAATAACTAATATACAAAAAAGAAGAATAGATACAGGGTATCAAACCTATAGAGTTTTTGCTTCAAAGAAATAGAAATATCATGAAATAGAAATATCATCATATAGAGTCAGGGAATGGAATAGAGTCAGCGAATGAAGCATATTCATTAACAACTCCATTTACAGATCAAAAATGAAAAAAAAGAAAGCATTGCCTTCTTTACTATATCTTGTATTTATCGTACTTTTGCCTTGGGGGGTCTCTTCCTCATTTAACAAATGTCTGGAACTTTGGATTAAGAATTGGTGGAATACCAGGCAATCCGAAACTCTCTTAACTGATATTCAAGAGAAAAGGATTCTAGAAAGATTCATAGAATTAGAAGAACTTTCTCTCTTGGACGAGATGATAAAAGGGAAACTAAAGACACATGTACAAAAACCTCCTACAGGAATACACAAGGAAATAATACAATGGGTCAAAATAAATAATGAGGATCATCTCCATACCATTTTGCATTTCTCGACAAATATAATCTGTTTGGCTATTCTAAGTGGTTCTTTTTTTCTGGGTAAAGAGGAACTTGTCATTTTGAATTCTTGGGTTCAGGAATTCTTCTATAATTTAAATGACTCAATAAAAGCTTTTTTTATTCTTTTAGTTACTGATTTTTTTGTTGGATTTCACTCCACCCGTGGTTGGGAACTAGTAATTCGTTGGGTCTACAACGATTTTGGATGGGCTCCTAACGAGCTTATTTTCACTATTTTTGTTTGTAGTTTTCCAGTAATTCTAGATACATGTTTGAAATTTTGGGTCTTTTTTTGTTTAAATCGTCTATCTCCTTCGCTTGTAGTCATTTATCATTCAATTAGTGAAGCATAAATTCATTTGATCTCCCGATATTAATATTAATCAAATTAGCAAGCATCTTTTTTTAGAAAGAAAGCCCTTTTCCATTTTAGCAAAATTCTTTCTATTTATACCTACTTTAAGGTATTCATCATTGCAGTACAACTGTTGCAGTAGAATGACAACAGATTCGTGTATAGGGAACTAGATTAGCTTAGCTACCTATCTAATTTATTGTAGAAATTCTGGGATCTGCGATTGGACATGGAAAATAGAAATACTTTTTCTTGGGTAAAGGAACAGATAACTCGATCGATTTCTGTATCGATCATGATATACGTAATAACTCGGACATCTATTTCAAATGCATATCCCATTTTTGCGCAGCAGGGTTATGAAAACCCACGAGAAGCAACTGGACGAATTGTATGTGCCAATTGCCATTTAGCTAGCAAGCCCGTCGATATTGAAGTTCCCCAAGCTGTGCTTCCCGATACTGTATTTGAAGCAGTTCTTCGAATTCCTTATGATATGCAATTGAAACAAGTTCTTGCTAATGGAAAAAAGGGAGGGTTGAATGTAGGTGCTGTTCTTATTTTGCCCGAGGGATTCGAATTAGCGCCGCCCGATCGTATTTCCCCTGAGTTAAAAGAAAAGATAGGAAATCTTGCTTTTCAGAGTTATCGTCCCGATAAAAAAAACATTCTTGTGATAGGCCCTGTTCCCGGTAAGAAATATAGTGAAATTGTCTTTCCCATTCTTTCCCCTGATCCTGCTACGAAGAAAGATGCTCATTTCTTAAAATATCCCATATATGTAGGGGGAAACCGAGGAAGAGGACAGATCTATCCTGATGGTAGCAAGAGTAACAATACAGTCTATAATGCTACGTCAACAGGTATAGTAAGAAAAATACTACGTAAAGAAAAGGGGGGGTATGAAATATCCATAGTTGATGCATCAGATGGACGCCAAGTGATTGATATTATACCTCCCGGACCAGAACTTCTTGTTTCAGAGGGGGAATCCATCAAGCTTGATCAACCATTAACAAGCAATCCTAATGTGGGAGGTTTTGGTCAGGGGGACGCAGAAATCGTGCTTCAGGATCCATTACGTGTCCAAGGCCTTTTGTTCTTCTTCGCATCCGTTATTTTGGCACAAGTTTTTTTGGTTCTCAAAAAGAAACAGTTTGAAAAGGTTCAATTGTACGAAATGAATTTCTAGGTCCCGGGATTTCTTACCATCAAGTTGGTAAAAAGCCTCGATTTATTGGCAATTGCTAGAATTATCTATGATCTATTTTGGAAATCCTTTTTTTGTTTAGACTGCTTTTTGTTTATGAGATGTCTGGAATTCCTTATTTATATCCCATGCAAAAGAAGAGAATCCAAGGCAAAGGCGAGAACAATCAAATTAAAATTTCTTCTTTTTCGGAGGGATTGCAGGTCTTCTTAATCGTCTATTCGGCACAAGAAAAAGCCTTTTTCTTGTGCCGATTCTTCTTGTATCAAAATAAGAATCCTTTTTCTTCCTAATTCGTCAAAGATTACTATTTCTTCTTTATTCGGGTCTGTCTCTTGGACCTCTTTTTCTTTTGCTTAGGTTTAGCCGAGGTAGTGGACAAACAGAGGGGAAGAAAATATGGCGGGGGAAAAATTTCTTGTGATTGTGAGCAAATTGCTTGGCTTGTTTAATTAAGTTCAACTTCAAATTTACAGAAATTTTGCAAAAAAAAAGTAAACTCTTCCATTGAAGGTTTTTTTATTTTTAGGCTAGTTGAATAGTTTTGATTAAGGTTTTATTAGTTTATTACTCGAAACTAAATCAAGGATTTTCAGGATACTTCCTTCGTGGAATAAGATATTGGATCCTCGAGTGATCTCTTTTTCTTGTTGCTTCATAAGAGTGAATCGAATAGATTCAATTCGCGTTATAAGAGTAAAATAAAAATTCCGCGGGTCCTTTCCGCTCTAATCAGATAAAGGGGGGTAAGGACCCGCTAAGCTCCTACTTTTTCATGTTTACAATCTGGTCCCTCCGATTACTATAGAGATGAACCCAATCCAGAATATGAACCATAAAAGAAAACACCTACTAAACCAATCACAGCAATACCAGCTACAGTACCTATCAGCCAAAGAGGAATTCTTCCAGTAGTATCGGCCATTTCCCCTACTTTCCTCCACATTTTATCAATTGGTCATGCTAGAGACAAAAACAGTCATGGGTAGTTATAAGGATGGTATCCTTCCAAATGGGATAAGAGAATTCTTATTAGTCTCTTTCTTTCTCTCAATTGAAGAAGTAATTGGAAAATAAAACAGCAAGTACAAAAATGAGTAATAAACCCCAGTATAGACTGGTACGATTCAATTCAACATTTTGTTCATTCGGGTTTGATTGTGTCATAGTTCTATAGTTGGAATTTGTTTTATCGTTGGATGAACTGCATTGCTGATATTGATCCCAAGAAAAAAACAGTAGGTACAGCTAGTCCGTGAATAGCCAGCCATCGCACTGTAAAAATAGGATAGGTTCGATCTATGGTCATTGAGGGCCTCCTAAAAGGATCTACTAAATTCATCGAGTTGTTCTAAAGAATCAAAACGGTCGGTTATTAACGGAATTCCTTGTCGGCTTTCCGTGAAATACTCGTTTGGCCTAGGACTTCCAAACACGTCATAAGCTAAACCCGTACTGACAAATAACCAACCCGCAATGAATAGGGAAGGTATAGTAATGCTATGAATAACCCAGTATCGAATACTGGTAATAATATCAGCAAAAGAACGTTCTCCCGTGCTTCCAGACATGCTGAACTCCCAAAATTTTTGTACATTCAAAAAAGGAATTGATTCCGTAAAAGATGGGATCGACCAGTAAATAGAAAATTACTGATATTTCATCCTTGTGAGATTGTCAATTTTGTACCAAAGGTGTATTTTGAGTATACCGAATTAGTATAGCTATCCTTCCTATGGCACAGCAATCTGGTTTTGCCTGGTTCCGAAACATAATTACTTTTTTATTTTTTTTTTGTCTATAGGTAAGCTATATGTTATTCAAGGCATCAATAGAAAACCCCATTTTTGTAGGTTCTACTTACTTTTCATTGGCTTCGGAATAATAGAGTAATTCGGAATAGCAGCCAAAATCTTGGGAAAATCTAAGTTAATGATCAATAGGTTTGGATAAATAATTTAGGAAGGATATTCTCATACTGACACAATACAAGGACAAGTATATGTGAAATCTATCCTTTCATAATTCGTAATTCATCCTTGTATTGTTTGTTGGATTAGGTCTAACTTTCTTGACCAAACTGCGAGCGCGGAACTTTACGAGATGAAATAGGGAAAGACAGAAGATAGAATAGAACTTAAAAGGATAATTGAAGTGACTCGTCTTCGAATCTACTTTGGTTGGAGTTCGAAAAAGGAATAAAAATAAAGTAAATTCAAGGAAGAGCTTTCTTTTTTTTTTTTTTTTAACAGCCCCTTGGCAGGTCGTGGAATGCTTTTGTTCTCCTCTTATTCCATATGGAATACAATCAGTTAAAATAAGAAGGAATAGGGGAATATTCGATCGTTCACTCCAAAAAGAGGGTCCTATTGAAAAAGAAATTATCCAAAATAGAAAGAAGTTTTTTTTTTCAAATTCAATTGTTTATTTATCTCTTATTCAAAAATTTCCCTGAAAATTGAATTTCTTTTTTTCATTCAATGGGGTTAGATGATCTAGTTCTTAATATTATTACTTTACTCAATTGACAAATTCCACAACAAATCTCTTGATTCGGAATTAGGGACTCATGTATCATCTGATGAATCCACTTTCTTTTACACTTCTGTATCTTACTCTATCTTGTTTTTTAGTATTATCTAAAATAACTGATGAATTATGAATTTTCCATAACTTAGGTAAATGCTTTACCAACATATGTAGTGTAGTAAAAAAAAATAAATGGAATTTAACTCTTTCATGCTTACTTTAACTAGTTATTTTGGTTTTCTACTGGCTGCTTTAACTATAACCCCAGCTCTATTTATTGGCTTGAACAAGATACGCCTTATTTGAATTGACTGAATAATTATAATTCAGAAAAGAAAAATCTTTCTTTGGGATTCCTGGCATTCTACGACTCTTTTCCAGACTAATTAGGAATTCTTTTCTTGGTCATTGAGATTCGTGGATAATTTAGAGTACTATTTAGGGATAGATCGTACCTCTTTTTTTATCCCCTCGAACAAATCGAAATGATTGAAGTTTTTCTATTTGGAATCGTCTTAGGCCTAATTCCTATTACTTTAGCGGGATTATTCGTGACTGCGTATTTGCAATACAGGCGTGGGGATCAGTTGGATCTTTGATTGAGTCATTTTTTTTTTTTGATTGACCTCCTCCAGACCAGAGAGGAGGTCAAATTGAAATTGGAGTTACAATTCAATTTTGTTAAGTTATTTTACTCTGCTTCGACATAAAATAGATGGAATCACGCTCTGTAGGATTTGAACCTACGACATCGGGTTTTGGAGACCCGCGTTCTACCGAACTGAACTAAGAGCGCTTTCATTCATTCAAAAAGAAAATCTTTTTCTATTCCTAATGTATCTCACGTACGTATAGTCTCCACAAATTCAAGTTATACCCACTTTACTTTAATTGATCTCGTCGCTACTGCCTATAAAGAAGAAAGAAGTAATAGGTAGGGATGACAGGATTTGAACCTGTGACATTTTGTACCCAAAACAAACGCGCTACCAAGCTGCGCTACATCCCTTTTCCAAATTAAATTGTTGTACAATGCCATTGTACACAATTCCTGTCTTCTTTTCCACATCATAATTTTCTTCTTCTTTCTTTCTCTATCTATATATAGAACCCTCGTGTCATTTCTTCTTTTTGGTCTCATATAATTAAGGAATTATATACATATAAAATCCAATATAATTTCGCCTATAAAAGAAGGATTACTTTTCCTTGGTAATATATAGGAAGAAGGGGTCATCTTTTTCTTTTTTAGGGATAGGAAAATTTCGTCGATATGGTTCATTTTATATATAGCATAACAATCTTGGGCAAGAGTTTATGATCATATATGTATTCCAACAAGGAAGGAGGATTTTCAATGCGGGATATAAAAACATATCTCTCTGTAGCACCCGTGCTAAGTACTCTATGGTTTGGTGCTTTAGCAGGTTTATTGATAGAAATTAATCGTTTATTCCCAGATGCTTTGTCATTCCCTTTTTTTTAATTCTAGTTATTGCTATGGGAGGGATAGATTTCTTCGTGATATGACAAAATTTGATCCTTTTCAATCTTTTTTTAGTATCGGAAGGAAAAAGAAAGAAAAGATGGATTGGGTTGAACCTCAGAGTCATTAAAAATTTGGTAAACCCCATTTTTGAAAATAGAAATTCAATTTAAAGGGGTACCCAAGCTAAATAAGGCCTCAGAAATCAGAGCATAGAAAAGGCGGGGCTGGCTAATTAAATGAAAGGATTTCGAACCAAAATCTTTGCTAATTCGACAAGGATTGTATTCTTTAATTATTTCTCTATTTTTTATTACTTAATTAAAGAATAAAAAAAAATTATTCTAATGAATTTTATTCTTCTTCTTCGGATTCAAAATAGAAGAATAAAAGAATAAGTAGAAGAATTAAGTTAAGTCAATCCAAAAAGAAAAGGAGGTTCATGGCCAAGGGAAAAGATGTTAGAATCAGAGTTATTTTGGAATGCATCAGTTGTGTTCGAAAAGGTGCCAATGAGGAATCGACGGGGATTTCTAGATATAGTACTCAAAAGAATCGCCACAATACACCCGGACAATTAGAATTCAAAAAATTTTGTCGTTATTGTCGCAAGCATACGACTCATCACGAAATAAAGAAATAGGAACATCGTGTGTTTGATCTTTCCAAACAACAGAAAGAGTAAGAACTTCATATTTAATATATAAAGAAAACATAGTATAGAATACAAAATACAAATCAACTCATCTGATTTCCGGTAGATATTATTTCATATGTATAGAGGGTATTCATATACTATAATATGAATCAAATAAGATATGGATCAAAGAAAAACTACTTCTTCTGGATCCTAAATTAATAAAATAAAGAAGTGAATTTTCAAATTTTCAAATTTTAAATAAGGAATAAATCATGTATACATCTAAACAACCTTTTCTTAAATCTAAGCAACCCTTTAGTAAATCCAAGCAAACTTTTAATAAATCCAAGCAACCCTTTCGTAAATCCAAGCAAACTTTTCGTAAATTCAAGCAACCTTTTCGTAAATCTAAACAACCTTTTCGTAGGCGTCCCCGGATTGGCCCGGGAGATCGAATTGATTATAGAAACATGAGTTTAATTAATAGATTTATTAGTGAACAAGGAAAAATATTATCGAGACGAATAAATAGATTAACCTTGAAACAACAACGATTAATTACTCTTGCTATAAAACAGGCTCGTATTTTATCTTTCTTACCGTTTCGTAACTATGAGAACGAAAAGCAATTTCAAGCCCAGTCAATTTCAATAATTACAGGTTCTAGACCCAGAAAAAATAGACATATTCCTCAATTAACGCAAAAGTACAATTCCAATCGAAACTTAAGAAACAACAACCAAAATTTAAGAAACAACAACCGGAACTTAAGTTCCGATTGTTGATGTTTTATTCGAATTCGAAAGGGCCAGACCTATATATATTATAAAGAAAGTAATCCAGCTCGTTGATTCCTACCACTTAATCTTAATTTATTGTATCTTCCCGGAGTTCCCTCTCCGGGAATTCATCTTTTATTATTCCAGTATATTACTTTATTTATACCTTTAATTGATGATCTTTATTTTATTGGAAATCGTGTAAAGATTATTTGGATTTGATACAGCTACTTGTGCAAGCATTTTACGATTAAGAATCAATTTCTTCTTGTACAGGTTGTGTATTAATTTACTATAACTATCGAATACTTTATATACCCGCGTTGCTGCGTTTATCCGAGTGATCCACAAACGACGAAAATCCCTCTTTTGCCTACCTCTATCTCGATGAGAGGAAACAAAAGCTCTTTTTACCTGTTGGGTAATCATTCGATTAAGTCTTAAATGAGCCCCTCTAAAGTTTGAGGCAAATGAACGCATTTTTGTTCGTCGTCTCCGGGCTATATATCCTCGCGGAACTCTGGTCATTGAATCAAATTAACCTTAATGAATAACTAATGATTTCTCTTCTTTTAGCCACCCTTTTTCTCATTAATAACAAAACTAATTATTCCGATATATAAAATATTAATTCCAATGGCTTTTGCTATAGTAACCTTCCCAACCACGATTTTTTATTCCACTCCGTTCAGTTATTTCTATACGAAATAACAAATTCATTCTAATAATACTAAAAAAAATAGTGGGTTCCATCGTTTCTATGGTTCCCTTTTAAACGGTGAGGCCCTCTCTATACACCGGAGCCCTTTCTTTCATCAAAAGGTATTGCGAACTTGTATAGTCCACATTCTTTGGCTCTACCTATCCATTATAGAGTAAATAGCTCTTTTCACAATAAGAGTTATCCATACAGTGACGGTATTTAATTATGAAAGTTGGCTAAGTAGCTGACCCTGTTAGTCCGTTCTTTTAAGATAAAGGAGCATAAGCCTTTTTCTTTTTATTACTATTTCCTCCGCTTAATGGATAACCATTTGCTACCAATGGGAGAATTGCTTCTTATTTCCAATTTAGATAATTGGATTTGCACCAAAGGAAACCATAAATTCCATATACCATAGAAATCTAGGATAGAGAAGCTATATCCTATTCATTGGTACTAATCATGGATACTTCAATTTTTTTTATATTTGTTTGAAGTCATGATCTGAACGAGTCGCACATACACCCTAGCACATGTTCCTCGACGCTGAGGGCATCCTTTAAGCGCGGCCGTTTTTCGAGCATTTCGTATTGGCTGTCTTGCGTTTCTAATAAGTTGTTTAACCGTCGGCATGTTGTATGTATATAGAAAAAAATGGATTGGTTTAGATCCATCTTAACCTGATGATTGCTCATCATGAAGTCTTTCTATTTTCTATTAAATCGAGGAAAACACGAATTTAGCTGTGAAATAACTTTACAAGAAATCCGGACACTACCAATCCTTAAACATTTCTGGAAACCACACTGGATCAGTATCGCAGTGCTTGTCAATCATTTCATCCCCTACAATATCGACAAGTCCATAAGCTTTGGCTTCGTCTGCTGACATAAAAACATCCCTTTCCATGTCTTCGGATACAACCCAAAAAGGCTTGCCTGTTCTTACTGCATAAACCCTTGTGATCATTTCGCGAACTTTGTGTAACTCTTCTACTTCTAGTAAAAATTCTGGTGTCCTTGCCCGATAATAAGCACTAGCAGGTTGGTGAAGCATAATCCTCGCGTGAGGGAATGCTATACGCTTGGTGGGTTCTCCTCCAAGCAGAATGAAGGACGCCATGGAGGCGGCTATTCCGAGGCATATTGTATATATATCTGGTGTCACCGTTTGCATCGTATCAAAAATAGCCATTCCTGAGATTAGCCACCCGCCTGGGGAGTTTATAAACAAAAAAATATCACTAATTCCATCTTCTATACTCAGATATACCATGAGACCTGTAATATGATTCGTGATCTCGCAACGAATCTCTTGACCTAAAAAAAGTGTCCTTTCTCGATACATAACATTGTATAAGTCAACCCAAGTCGCTTCTTCATCTCCAGGAATCCGGTAAGGTACTTTTGGAACACCAATGGGCATATTAGATTAATATTATTAAATTTAAGTAAGAAAACCACACTTTAATATGGAAACGTAAGAATGGAACAGAAAGAAAGAATCCGCAGTTTATTGTCTTAATTTTTATTCTTATTCTATATGAATATTATAGATTCTATTAATACGTAGATTGAAAGGTTATACATATAAGGAATGTAAGACAGATTGAATAAAGAAAAGGGAATGGGTGATTTGAATGCTAAACAAAGAGGGGTAGCGATCTATTCTTCGTTTTTTCCAAATTGGCCAAGTTACCCATTGCATATTGGCACTTATCGAGTATAGAATAGATCTGCTTCTCTTTCTTCTTATGAACAGAATTGGCTTCTTATTTTTAATGGAATGAAATAAATATTCGCGCTTTCTGACACAGAATCCCCTAGAAGGGTTAGGTACATAGGATATGGATAGTCTTTTTCAATGCGATAAAATAAAGCGACATCGTGTCTATTTTTCTTTGCTAAAGGGGTATTTCCATGGGTTTGCCTTGGTATCGTGTTCATACTGTCGTATTGAATGATCCGGGTCGATTGCTTGCGGTGCATATAATGCACACAGCTCTAGTTTCTGGTTGGGCTGGCTCAATGGCTTTATACGAATTAGCAGTTTTTGATCCCTCTGATCCTGTTCTGGATCCAATGTGGAGACAAGGTATGTTCGTAATTCCCTTCATGACTCGTTTAGGAATAACGGATTCGTGGGGTGGTTGGAGTATTTCAGGAGGAACTGTAACAAATCCGGGTATTTGGAGTTATGAAGGTGTGGCAGGTACGCATATTGTGTTTTCTGGCTTGTGTTTCTTGGCAGCGATCTGGCATTGGGTATATTGGGACCTAGAAATATTCTCTGATGAGCGGACGGGAAAACCCTCTTTGGATTTGCCCAAGATCTTTGGAATTCATTTATTTCTTGCAGGGGTGGCTTGCTTTGGCTTTGGGGCATTTCATGTAACGGGTTTGTATGGTCCTGGGATATGGGTATCCGATCCTTATGGACTAACTGGAAAAGTACAAGCTGTAAATCCAGCGTGGGGTGCAGAAGGTTTTGATCCTTTTGTTCCGGGGGGAATAGCTTCTCATCATATTGCTGCGGGTACATTGGGTATATTAGCGGGCTTATTCCATCTTAGTGTCCGTCCGCCTCAACGTCTATATAAAGGATTACGTATGGGCAATATTGAAACTGTACTTTCCAGTAGTATCGCTGCGTGTTTTTTTTGCAGCTTTCGTAGTTGCTGGAACTATGTGGTATGGGTCAGCAACGACCCCAATCGAATTATTTGGGCCTACTCGTTATCAGTGGGATCAGGGATACTTTCAGCAAGAAATATATCGAAGAGTTAGCAATGGTTTAGCCGAAAATCTTAGTTTATCAGAAGCTTGGTCTAAAATTCCCGAAAAATTAGCCTTTTATGATTATATTGGTAATAATCCGGCAAAAGGGGGATTATTCAGAGCAGGCTCAATGGACAATGGGGATGGAATAGCTGTTGGATGGTTAGGACATCCCGTCTTTAGAGATAAAGAAGGACGTGAGCTTTTTGTACGCCGTATGCCTACTTTTTTTGAAACATTTCCGGTTGTTTTGGTAGATGAGGAGGGAATTGTTAGAGCAGACGTTCCTTTTAGAAGAGCAGAATCCAAATATAGTGTTGAACAAGTAGGTGTAACGGTGGAGTTCTATGGTGGCGAACTTAATGGAGTAAGTTATTCTGATCCTGCTACTGTAAAAAAATATGCGAGGCGTTCTCAATTAGGGGAAATTTTTGAATTAGACCGGGCTACTTTGAAATCTGATGGTGTTTTTCGCAGCAGTCCAAGGGGTTGGTTCACTTTTGGTCATGCTACCTTTGCTTTGCTCTTCTTTTTCGGACACATTTGGCATGGCGCTAGAACATTGTTCCGAGATGTTTTTGCTGGTATTGATCCAGATTTGGATGCTCAAGTGGAATTTGGAACATTCCAAAAAGTGGGAGATCCAACTACAAGGAAACAGGCAGTTTGATACACATTGTTATAGTATCTTTCACCTCTCTTTTTTGATTTGACATGGGAAACATCTCCCATCCTTTCTTTGACTCTTTTTCTTTCTTTATATGGGAAATTATCCCAAATGACAAATGAATAGGTGTGGAAGTTATAATTGTAAATAAACCAGGATCGAATCTATGGAAGCATTGGTTTATACGTTCCTTTTAGTTTCGACTTTAGGGATAATTTTTTTCGCTATCTTCTTCCGAGAACCACCTAAGGTTCCACCAACTCCAACTAAAAGAATAAAATAATTTCATTTAAGTAAGAAGTCCCCCTATCTGGGAGACTTCTTACTTAAATTAGTCTCCGTGTTCTTCGAATGGATCTCTTAATTGTTGAGAGGGTTGCCCAAACGCGGTATATAAGGCATACCCAGTAAAGCTTACAAGTAAACCAGATATGGAGATGGCGACTAAAGTTGCTGTTTCCATTTTTATAGAATTTCAAGATTACAATGGATCTACGAAAAGATCGTGTATTTACAACTACAACGGAATAGTATACAAAGTCAACACCAATGATTAAATAGAATTTATGGCTACACAAACCGTTGAAGATAGTTCTAAACCTAGGCCAAAACGAACTGGTGCAGGTAGTTTACTGAAACCCTTGAATTCGGAATATGGGAAAGTCGCCCCGGGTTGGGGGACTACTCCTTTTATGGGGATCGCAATGGCTTTATTCGCTATATTCCTATCTATCATTTTAGAAATTTATAATTCTTCCGTTTTACTGGACGGAATTTTAACCAATTAGGTTTCTACTAACTAAAACTAGGAAGTCAGAGTTTTTCCATCCAAAAAAGCCTTTCTAGTTTAAGATCTACATTTCTAGATATTATGGTAGTTCGACCGCGGAATTTTTTTGTTTCGGTATCTCTGGAATATGAGTGTGTGACTTGTTAGAATTGATCCTATTGATAATACATAGAAAGGGCCTGTTATCTCTATCAAGATGATTCTAATTCGTCAGATATTATTTATTCTAGTATCTGGAACACGAAATAGATAGAGTGGATCAAAAAAAAATGGAACTATGATTCATACTCACTATTAAGACCTCGCAACCAGACTGAAAAATTCAAGTAGTTCTTAAATAAAAATAAAAAAGAAATTTTCTTCCTTCCAATTTTGTTTGCCCAAAAGACAACTTTTTTTCTCTCGATTTTGTCGAGTCATTACACTGATTCAATAAATGATTATCAAGCGGTTCTTATTCGAAGAACCCTTGCCTTTTGTTTAGCTTGAGACTAAATCATCGTGGCTCTAGTATGAATCTAAGGTTTTAATTGAACTGATTCATAGGATCTCAACAAGATAATTTCTATATTACGCATAAAAAAACAAATCCTTTATAGGGAAGAGAAAAGTCAAGAAGCCTCTAATGACCAACATAAGGGAAAGGAAGAAAGAAAGACGCGCCAACTTGAGATTTTTGGCATTATCATCACAAAGAAGATATTCCGGATTTTTCTTATTTGATATCTTCAAGGCAAATCGACCCAATTCAGTGGCTGATGAAGTTTTGAACCTTTTTTCTAATATTCGTTGAAAATTTTTGTGTTTCTGCTTGAGCCGTACGAGATGAAATTTTCATATACGGCTCTTAGAGGGGGACTCGGGTTAGTTACCTATCTCAATAAAGTATATGATTGGTTTGAGGAACGTCTTGAGATTCAGGCAATTGCAGATGATATAACTAGTAAATATGTTCCTCCCCATGTCAACATATTTTATTGTTTAGGGGGAATTACACTTACTTGTTTTCTAGTACAAGTCGCTACCGGTTTTGCTATGACTTTTTACTACCGACCAACCGTTACAGAGGCTTTTTCCTCGGTTCAATACATAATGACCGAGGCCAACTTTGGTTGGTTAATCCGATCAGTTCATCGATGGTCAGCAAGTATGATGGTTTTAATGATGATCCTGCATGTATTTCGTGTGTATCTCACAGGGGGATTTAAAAAACCCCGCGAATTAACTTGGGTCACAGGTGTGGTTTTGGCTGTTTTGACTGCATCATTTGGTGTAACTGGTTATTCTTTGCCTTGGGATCAAATTGGCTATTGGGCAGTCAAAATTGTGACAGGTGTACCTGACGCCATTCCGGTAATAGGATCGCCTTTAGTGGAGTTATTACGCGGAAGTGCTAGTGTGGGCCAATCCACTTTGACTCGTTTTTATAGTTTACATACCTTTGTACTGCCTCTGCTTACTGCCGTATTTATGTTAATGCACTTTCCAATGATACGTAAGCAAGGTATTTCGGGTCCTTTATAGGGAAGGCATATCATAGAGAATTATAATTATCATATATCATATCGGGTAGGTTTTGGTATTTCATTGCTACAAGCATGGGTTATTGTAAAATAACACATGTCATTTGGATACTTCTCTTCAACTCCAAAGTATTTTTATACAATACAAATAGTTGAAGTTAATTTTACGAAAGAAAAAAGGCGGATTATGGGAGTGTGTGACTTGAATTATTGATTTGGCCATGCAGATAAAGAATTGGATCTGCCACATTAGAATTCACAACCAAAGGTGTCTCCGCATCCAATCAACATGTAAGTCCCCTACCTAGGAAGGATAGGCTGGTTCACTTGAGGAGAATATCTTCTATGATCATACCGCAACCATGTCATCCATGAACAGGCTCCGTAAGATCCCATAGAGTAGAAATGGAATAAGTCATGTGACATGATCCAGTTCTCTATTTATTACACTTACCTTTTTATTATAGTATGGAAATGCATTCATTTTCTTTGCATCGATTGTGATCCGCAATACTATCGGAGTAAAAGAAGGGATCTAAGGAAGAATGTAGGCTAAACTTTTTGATTTTTTATTAGTAACAAGTAAATATTTTGTTTGGAGGTAAGAAACTTGCGATATTGAGGGGATAAATACCAACTAATCAAGAGACATGAGACAATCCACAAAGCAATTGATCATGATCAAATTTGTAAGCCCACTTGGATATTGAGCATTTACCCATAAGAATAGGATTATTTTCAATGAGTAGTTGTAGGTGCAACTTCGGAAAAGAGAATCTGATAAAGCTTTTCTTGCCTAGAGTCATTGAGTCATTATAAACCTTAATTCTATTAAGGATCTTCCGCGGTCTTATTTCTTTCACTCTTGCTCGAGCCGGATGATGATAAATTCTCATGTCCGGTTCCTTTGGGGGATGGATCCTAAAGAGTTCACCTATCCCAATAACAAAGAAACCAGACTTAAATGATCCTGTATTAAGAGCTAAATTAGCTAAAGGGATGGGACATAATTATTACGGGGAACCCGCATGGCCCAACGATCTTTTATATATTTTTCCAGTAGTAATTCTAGGTACTATTGCATGTAATGTAGGTTTAGCGGTTCTCGAGCCATCAATGATTGGTGAACCGGCAGATCCGTTTGCAACTCCTCTGGAAATATTACCCGAGTGGTACTTCTTTCCCGTGTTTCAAATACTCCGTACGGTACCCAATAAGTTATTGGGCGTTCTTTTAATGGTTTCTGTGCCAACAGGCTTATTGACAGTACCTTTTCTAGAGAATGTCAATAAATTCCAAAATCCATTTCGCCGCCCAGTAGCTACGACCGTTTTTTTAATCGGTACTGTAGTAGCTCTTTGGTTAGGTATTGGAGCAACATTACCCATTGATAAATCATTAACTTTAGGTCTTTTTTAGATATTTTTTGATTCATTCAACCGTGAAGTACCATAGGTATCTAGGAAATAGTTACTTCCAAGTGAATCTTCCCTAGATACCTAAAATCCATTTTATTATGATCCATTTCGCGAAAATATAGATTGTACCAAAGATGCTAAATTGTTTTCTTTTTATTCTAACTCGAAAAAGAAGAAGAAAAAAAATTGCAATGGATTTAAAACGAGAGTTTATTCTTAAGTAAATCAATTGGGAGATGCTTCTCTAGAGTGTCCCATATATGTTTTCTATCTTCCATACGAAAACTGTCAATTCTCAGAAGATCTTCTTCAGTCTTACTCAAAAGGTCCAATAGTGTATGTATATTGGCCCTTTTTAGACAATTATACGTTCTAGAAGTCAATTCTAATTGATCAATAAAAATACAATTCAATGGAATTCCTTTTTTGTTTTTCTTTAGATTAGTTAATCTTTTTTGAAAAGTAAAAAGGGGTGGAGTAAACCTGTTTTTATTTTCTTCGAAACTAGCGCCCTCTTCCTCCGCGTGTAGAAAAGGAAGAAATAAATCAATCAAATTACGAGAAGCCTCATAAAGTGCTTCCTTAGGGGTTAAACTTCCATTAGTCCATATTTCTAGAAAAAGTATCTCGTGTTTTTCATTTCCATTCCCACAAGAAAAAATACTATAATTCACATTTCGAACAGGCATGGATACAGCATCTATAGGATAACTTCCATCTTGATAGTTCTTTCTGAGTTCTGTCTGATATCCACGATCTCTCTTGATCTGTAAATCAATACAGAAATCAATGGGCTCTGTCAAGTTAGCTATAGGTTGTGCCGTATCAACGATTTCTACGGAAGGCGGTAAGATGATATCTTGAGCAGTTATGTATCTAGGACCTTTGACGCAAATGGATGCGTCTCTAACTCCATAGAGATTACTTCTCAATACAATTTCTTTCAAATTTAGTAAAATTTCTTGTACGGATTCTTCAATACCTGCTATTGTAGAATACTCGTGCGGCACGCTCCCAAATTTTGCACGTGTGATACATGTTCCTTCTATTTCTCCAAGTAAAGCTCTTCGCAAGGCAATACCGACGGTGTCCGCTTGACCTTTTCTAAGCGGGGACAGAATGAAACGACCATAATAAAGGCGCTTACTATCTACTCTTGATTCAACACACTTCCACTGTAGTGTTTGAGTGGATCCTGCTACCTCCTCTCGAACCATAATAGACTAGTATTATTATTTTATCATTGAATCGTTTATTTCTCTTGAAATGAAAGTTGAAAGCGGGTTAATTCTTTTACAGACGTCTTTTTTTAGGCGGTCGACATCCATTATGCGGCATAGGTGTTACATCGCGTATACAACTTAATCGCACACCACTTTTAGCAATGGCTCGTAATGCGGCATCTCTTCCACTACCAGCGCCCTTTACCATAACTTCTGCTCGTTGCAAACCTACTGTACGAATAGCATCTACTGCTGTTCTTTGACCAGCATAGGGTGATGCTTTTCTTGAGCTTTTGAATCCACAAGTACCGGCCGAGGACCAAAAAACCACCCGACCTTGTGGGTCTGTAACAGTTATAATGGTATTGTTGAAACTAGCTTGAACATGAATAACCCCTTTTGTTATTCTACGTGCACTCTTCCGTAAACTAAAACGTGCATTCCTACGTAAACCAATACGCACTTTCTTACGTGAACCAATTTTTGGTATAGCTTTTGCCATATTTTATTATCTCATAAATATGAGTTAGAAATAAAAAAAAGAAAAAAAGATACAAAGATATCCGTTTCAGGGTAAAATAAACCCTTTACTTTAATTATTTTAAATGAAATTATTTTATTTGGAATTGGAACATTTCCGCGGGTACTTTTTTTTACTTTTTAGAAAGTAAAGTTCTTTTTCGAAAGATTACCCCTGTCTTTGTTTATGCTTCGGATTAGAGCAAATGACTCTAATTCGTCCACGCCTACGAATCAGTCGACATTTTGTACAAATTTTACGAACGGAAGCTCTTATTTTCATATTTCCGTATCCTTTTTTAAACTATGAATCTAATCTTTTGGAAAAAATAAGTCTCTTCGCTTGAATTTTAGAACTTAGAATTTATTACCCTAGAAAAAAAAAGAAAAACCTAATCCTTTGAATCTTTGGTATCCTTCAAATCTTCGCTATCCTTCAAATCTTCGCTATCCTTCGAGTCTTCGATACGCTTCGAATCCTTATGGGGAAGTCTATAAATTATACGTCCCTTGCTTGAATCATAACGACTTACTTCAATTTTGACCCTATCCCCCATCAGTATTCGTATAGAACTAGACCGTATCTTTCCTGAAATATAGCCTAGGATGATGGTGTCATTCTCTAGCCGAACGCGGAACATTCCATTGGGTAGGGCTTCCGTAACTAAACCTTCGAAAGTTACTTTTGCTTCTCTCGGGTTTTTTTTTTCTCTCCTATTTTTTTTTTCTGTCATATTTTTTTTCTCCTATTTTTCTATTTTTATTTTAAAAATAGGAAGGGCGAGATAGAATTCGAGCACTATAGGCGGGGCGATTACCATATATAACATAAGACTTCTCCCCCAATTCTGTTTAGTCGAGCTTCTCGATCTGTCATTATTCCTCGAGAAGTAGAAAGAATAGCAATTCCCATTCCACCCAAAACTTTAGGAATTCCTTGATAGTTGGTATAAATTCGTAAGCCGGGTCGGCTGATACGCTTTAAAAAGGTTCTTGTTCTATATATTCCTTTTATAGTCTTTCTCTTTTGATGTCGCAAAGTTGAAACCAAGAAATATCTGTTACGTTCCTGATGTTTCCGAACACTTTCAATAAAACCCTCTCGTAGAAGTATTTTAACAATGTTTTCGGTAATATTTGTAGATACTACTCGAACTGTTCCTTTTTTATTCATGTCCGCATTTCTTATAGAGGTTAGTAAATCAGCAATAGTGTCCTTGCCCATAAGACTCTAATTCTAGGTTCCTCCTAATTTTTCTATAATCAACATGTTTTCTTTTTTTTTTTTTCATTTTGGATTTTAAAACATATACGTAAAACACAATCTACTAAATTAATTCTTTGGTCTCAATTTCGCCTACTAGTATTTATAATACTTCAGGAGCTAATGAAACTATTTTGGTAAAATTCAATTCTCTCAATTCCTCGGCAATCGCGCCAAAAACTCGAGTTCCTTTTGGATTGCCTTTTTGATCAATTATAACCGCAGCATTGTCATCATAGCGGATTATTATACCGTCTTCGCATTTGAACTCTTTACATGTACGTACAATTACAGCTCGAATTACTTCGGATCTTTCTAGAGGCATTTGGGGCAATGCGTCTTTGATTACAGCAACAATAACATCACCAATACGAGCATATCGCTGATTACCAGCAGCTCCTATGACTCGAATACACATCAATTTTCGAGCTCCACTATTATCTGCTACATTTAAAAGGGTCTGAGGTTGAATCATATTATTTTGATTTCAATTTGTTATTTCAATGCAAAAGGATGAAAGAAATATTGTCTTTCCAGAAAGAAAAACCGAGCATTTTTTTTTATCTTCCATACCCCTTTTAGGGTTCTATATCTCTAATCGAATAAATTGACTTCGTATGGGCATTTTACTGGCAGCTATGGAGATAGCTGCTCTAGCTACAGTTTCAGATACTCCCCCCATTTCATAAAGTATACGACCAGGTTTAACAACGGATACCCAATATTCGGGGGACCCCTTTCCCGAGCCCATACGTGTTTCCGTGGGTCTTAGTGTAACCGGTTTGTCGGGAAATATACGTACCCATATTTTTCCACCACGACGTGCATATCGTGTTATTGCTCTTCGTCCTGCTTCTATCTGTCTCGCCGTGATCCAAGCGGGTTCAAGTGCTTGAAGAGCATATCTACCAAAACAAATACGATTGCCTCGGCAGGATTTTCCTTTCATTCTTCCTCTATGTTGTTTGCGAAATCTGGTTCTTTTGGGGTTATAGTCGATGGTTCTCTTTCTTAGTTCCATCTCTACTGCAAAACTGGACATGAGAGTTTCTTCTCATCCAGCTCCTCGCGAATGGAATCAGAAAGCATGTAAATTTCTCTAATTCATAATATTCCAAAATATTACGGTACGGATAGATACACATTAATAGATAATAGAAAAAGTTCGGTTTTTTTTATATTGAATTTGTTAAAACAGAAAAATATAATATATAGTCAAAAAAGAAGATCTAGAATATATCCAGATGTGTGTGTATATTTATCTAAATTCTATATTTATAGATAATGTAATCCTTCTTAAAAAAATCCTTATTTTTACTCTTATTGAATCGCGGTAAAGTATTCTAATTCAATAAGAATTTCGCGGGCGAATATTTACTCTTTCCTGTCTTATTTGTTAATTTATAAACTTACCAAATAAGACAATTTTTTTGGTTTGTTCCGCCATCCCACCCAATGAAGTGTTAGGATTCTTTTCAATAAAATCCTATGGAATCATAGGTTCTGTCGTTCCCACTGCTTCTCCTTGAATGGTTAGGTCTGAATCCCGCAACGGAGCTTCCAAAAAATTTCTTTCCGAGTTAATTTTCTCAGTTTTATTAACCCGGGCGGCTCTTTATTATTGCTTTAAATTTGTAGTTCTTGTTTCAAGTTACAATTTTTAATTCTCTATTATTTTTATTATATTGATGCTTTATCACATTGCCTTTTATGATGTAATTCATAGACCATACATAGTGGAATCCTATATCTTATTTATTTCCTCTTCCTTCTTTCTATCATCCCTCCCTTTATCCACATCCCTTTAGTTTTGCTTCACAACCTAGAATCCCTTTTCTTTTTTAGAGAAAAAATTGCAGTTGCTACAACTATATGACACATCTACTCATTTATGTTATGATAGAGGTATTTATTCATATAGTGACTGTTTCTTAGTTAGGATCTCGACAATACGAAGCAATAGGTTGGTTATTAGTTAATTTTCTATAATTACTAAGTTTTTTTCTTAAAAAAAAGAAAAAAATAACGAGTCACACACTAAGCATAGCAATTATATTAAATGATTTATCAATTTTCATTAAATCTTATAGAAAGAGGTATAATTTCTTCTTTTGCAGGGATTTCAGGAAAAAAGTCTCTTGTCATTTTTTATTCTATCAATGGACAGAATCCGAAGACAAGATTACTTATTCTTCGTCTACGAATATCCAAATTTTTACACCTAATACTCCATAGATAGTCCGAATTGGATAGCAGCAATAATCAATTTTAGCGCGAATTGTTTGGAGGGGAAGTCTACCCTTTTTAATAGATTCGGCGCGTGCAATTTCTTTTCCTCCGAGACGACCCGCAATTTTTACTTTTACTCCCCTTATATCTGCTTTTTTAGTTAATTCAATGGCTTTTTTCATTGCCTTTCGGAATGAAACTCTATTTTTTAATTGGAAAGCTATATATTCTGCAAGAATGTTAGGCTGTCTATAAGGTTCTTTAACTTTTTCGATAGAAATATTAAATCTCTGGTTTACAGAGTTAATTTCCTTTTGTAGATCTTTCTCTAATTCTTCGATTGCTCCTTTTTTCTTTAATAAATTTGGGAATCCAATATGGATTATGACGTGGATCGTATCGATTTCTTTTTGGATTTCTATATGTGTAATTACTTCGGAACTTGAACCTGAGTCCATTTTTCTATTATGTGTAATTACTTCGGAACTTGAGTCTGATTCTATTTTTCTATTCGAGCCCTTTTTCCTATTCTTTTGTATATAGTTCTTGATACAATCCCTTATTTTTTTATCTTCCTGTAGACCTTCAGAATAATTTTTTGGTTGTGCGAACCAAAAGGAATGGTGTTTTTGGGTTGTACCAAGTCTGAAACCGAGTGGATTTATTTTTTGTCCCATATTTTTCTATTCTATATTTTTTTTACTGGGAATCGAAATCTTAGATGGATCTAAAGGTTATTTAGATTTCTTTACTATATTTAGTACAATTGTTATATGACACATGCTTTTTTTTATGGGGAAACTACGTCCTCGAGCTCGAGGTCTGAATTTCTTCATAATAGTACTCCTACTGACTTCGGCTTTAGTAATAAATAAATTCGCTTTGTCGAAATCCCTATAATGAGTAGCATTTGCGGCTGCCGAATAAACCAACTTTAAGATGGGATAAGATGCTCGATAGGGCATGAGGTTCAGTATCATAACAGTTTCCTCGTAGTAACGCCAGCGAATCTCGTCAAGAACTCTTTGTGCTTTGAAAACAGACATAGGGATACGTTTTTGTGCTTTGAAAACTCTCTCGAACTTAAGTAGACGATCGGTTGGAACTTTCCTTGCGAGTTTCCTTAGCCCACTTTTCTTCTTCTTTATCCTAGGGATATACTTTACTAGTTTGAAACTTGTCATAAATAAGGTTATTCCCCGCCTACCTTTACTTTATTTTGAATCTTTTTTTCTTCTTAATCTTTCTATTCAGAATTCAGTTAACGACGAGATTTAGTATCCTTTCTTGCATTTTCATAACTCGTGAAATGCCGAGTAGGCACGAATTCCCCCAATTTGCGACCTACCATAGGATTTGTTATGTAAATAGGTATATGTTCCTTTCCATTATGAATCGCGATTGTATGGCCAACCATTGTGGGTAGAATGCTAGATGCCCGGGACCACGTTACTATTGTTTCTTTCTCCTCCTTCATATTGACCTTTTCTATCTTTGCCAATAAATGATGAGCTACAAAAGGATTCGTTTTTTTTCGTGTCACAGCTGATTACTCCTTTTTTCCTTTTTAAAGAGTGGCATTCTATGTCCAATATCTCGATCGAAGTACGGAGGTCAGAATAAATAGAATAATGATCAATGGAAAAAAGAAAAAAATCCTTTAGCTGGATAAGGGGCGGATGTAGCCAAGTGGATCAAGGCAGTGGATTGTGAATCCACCATGCGCGGGTTCAATTCCCGTCGTTCGCCCATCGCATTATTGCAAATTCCAAAAATGCAATTTTCCATATTCCTAGTTACGTATTTACTTACGGCGACGAAGAATAAAACTATCGCTATATTTTTTCCTTTTCCTAGTTCTTCTTCCAAGCGCAGGATAACCCCAAGGGGTTGTGGGTTTTTTTCTACCAATGGGAGCTTTCCCTTCACCGCCCCCATGGGGGTGGTCCACAGGGTTCATAACTACCCCTCTTACTACGGGGCGTTTACCTAGCCAACACTTAGATCCGGCTCTACCCAAACTTTTTTGGTTCACCCCAACATTACCCACTTGTCCGACTGTTGCTAAGCAGTTTTGGGATACTAAACGGACCTCCCCAGATGGTAATCTTAAAGTGGCCGATTTACCCTCTTTTGCAATGAGTTTCGCTACAGCACCTGCTGCTCTAGCTAATTGCCCACCCCTTCCACGTGTGATTTCTATGTTATGCATGGCCGTGCCTAAGGGCATATCGGTTGAAGTAGATTCTTCTTTTCTCTCAAAAAACCCCTTCCCAAACTGTACAAGCTTCTTCCAAAGCATACGGCTTTCTAGATGTATATGACGATCTCTAGACAGATGGATCTTATATGAATCATATGATGAAGTACCACATGAGTGGATATATAGGAAAGGAATCCAAATCTGCCGAATCGCTCATGTTATGATCTTCTACATCCTAGGTCTCTGCGTTCCGTCATCTGGCTTATGTTCTTCATGTAGCATTCAGATCGAATGACTCTATGAAATTACGTCGATACTTCCACATATTATGGGTAACGTAGGAGACATCCCTATTTTCCCCCGGGGGTCTTAATTACCACTGCTTAGCTTTCAATTTGCCTCTGACCATCAAATTAAATGTGAATAACCCGTCCTCCTCTCTTTGAAACAAGGGGCGCTTCCGGTTCTGTGCGTGCTTCAAACAATTTTGTCTTCTCCATATTACCATATCTCTAGAGCCAATAATTTTCTATGAGGAACTACTGAACTCAATCACTTGCTGCCGTTACTCAACAGTTTTCTGTTGAGGTCTATCCCGTAGAGGTAGTCAAATTGGATCAGTGATCGATTTCTAGGTTTCGTCGTAAACCTAATTGGTTACTTCCAATTACGTAAATCAATAGTTCAAACCGCACTCAAAGGTAGGGCATTTCCCATTGATATAGGAACTTTTGTACCAGAAACAATAGTATCTCCAATTATAGCCCCTCTGGGATGTAAAATATATCTCTTCTCACCATCCCCATAGTGTATGAGACAAATGTATGCATTTCGATTAGGGTCGTATTCTATGGTTACGATTCTACCAGATATGTCTTTTTGATTCCGTCGAAAATCTATTTTACGGTATAGGCGCTTATGACCTCCCCCTCTATGCCTTGCGGTAATGATTCCTCTGGAATTACGACCTTTACCACAACGGTGCCGTCCATGGATCAAATTATTTCGTGGATTGGATTTCACTTGCCTGTCTACGGTTCCCTTGCGTGTGCTCGGGATAGGTGTTTTGTATAAATGTTTCGCCGTATTATTAAGTATTCTCCTTTAGTTTTTTTCTCTATCTAGAAGTGGAATAGAATAACCCGGTTGAAGGGTAATGATCATACGTCTGTAATGCATTGTATGGCCCAGAATAGGTCCTATTCTTCTACCTTTTCCAGGTAGTCGATGGCTATTCACAGCTACCACCTTAACACCAAAGAAGAGTTCGACCCAATGCTTTATTTCTGTCTTAGTGAATCCCGATTCGACATTAAAAGTATATTGATTCTTTCCCAATAAACGAAGACTTTTTTCTGTAAATACTGCGTATTTGATTCCATCCATAAATCGACTTTCCCTCCTATGCTCTGAGTTCCAGTATCGATAAGAATTCGAGTTCTTATTGTTCTTATGTTATGGTATGAATATACCATACCAATTCGTTATGTATGGATGATGGATGAGATTCCATGGATAGAGAGCCAGTTCCAATAGACTTATGGAATGTTCCCGTTCGTGTGCATCCAGCAGGAATTGAACCCGCAAATTTACCAATTATGAGTTGGGCGCTTTAACCATTCAGCCATGGATGCTTAACAGGGATCATCGTACATCGTAAATAACCAATTTTCATATAGAAAGACATATCATAGAAAAATGAAATCGAAAATATTCCGAGATGGCAAATATTCGGAGATGACTATGAAAA
>NW_028261108.1:0-34288 GCF_056163025.1 Triticum urartu | reverse complement strand
TATCCCATCTTAAAGTTGGTTTATTCGGCAGCCGCAAATGCTACTCATTATAGGGATTTCGACAAAGCGAATTTATTTATTACTAAAGCCGAAGTCAGTAGGAGTACTATTATGAAGAAATTCAGACCTCGAGCTCGAGGACGTAGTTTCCCCATAAAAAAAAAGCATGTGTCATATAACAATTGTACTAAATATAGTAAAGAAATCTAAATAACCTTTAGATCCATCTAAGATTTCGATTCCCAGTAAAAAAAATATAGAATAGAAAAATATGGGACAAAAAATAAATCCACTCGGTTTCAGACTTGGTACAACCCAAAAACACCATTCCTTTTGGTTCGCACAACCAAAAAATTATTCTGAAGGTCTACAGGAAGATAAAAAAATAAGGGATTGTATCAAGAACTATATACAAAAGAATAGGAAAAAGGGCTCGAATAGAAAAATAGAATCAGACTCAAGTTCCGAAGTAATTACACATAATAGAAAAATGGACTCAGGTTCAAGTTCCGAAGTAATTACACATATAGAAATCCAAAAAGAAATCGATACGATCCACGTCATAATCCATATTGGATTCCCAAATTTATTAAAGAAAAAAGGAGCAATCGAAGAATTAGAGAAAGATCTACAAAAGGAAATTAACTCTGTAAACCAGAGATTTAATATTTCTATCGAAAAAGTTAAAGAACCTTATAGACAGCCTAACATTCTTGCAGAATATATAGCTTTCCAATTAAAAAATAGAGTTTCATTCCGAAAGGCAATGAAAAAAGCCATTGAATTAACTAAAAAAGCAGATATAAGGGGAGTAAAAGTAAAAATTGCGGGTCGTCTCGGAGGAAAAGAAATTGCACGCGCCGAATCTATTAAAAAGGGTAGACTTCCCCTCCAAACAATTCGCGCTAAAATTGATTATTGCTGCTATCCAATTCGGACTATCTATGGAGTATTAGGTGTAAAAATTTGGATATTCGTAGACGAAGAATAAGTAATCTTGTCTTCGGATTCTGTCCATTGATAGAATAAAAAATGACAAGAGACTTTTTTCCTGAAATCCCTGCAAAAGAAGAAATTATACCTCTTTCTATAAGATTTAATGAAAATTGATAAATCATTTAATATAATTGCTATGCTTAGTGTGTGACTCGTTATTTTTTTCTTTTTTTTAAGAAAAAAACTTAGTAATTATAGAAAATTAACTAATAACCAACCTATTGCTTCGTATTGTCGAGATCCTAACTAAGAAACAGTCACTATATGAATAAATACCTCTATCATAACATAAATGAGTAGATGTGTCATATAGTTGTAGCAACTGCAATTTTTTCTCTAAAAAAGAAAAGGGATTCTAGGTTGTGAAGCAAAACTAAAGGGATGTGGATAAAGGGAGGGATGATAGAAAGAAGGAAGAGGAAATAAATAAGATATAGGATTCCACTATGTATGGTCTATGAATTACATCATAAAAGGCAATGTGATAAAGCATCAATATAATAAAAATAATAGAGAATTAAAAATTGTAACTTGAAACAAGAACTACAAATTTAAAGCAATAATAAAGAGCCGCCCGGGTTAATAAAACTGAGAAAATTAACTCGGAAAGAAATTTTTTGGAAGCTCCGTTGCGGGATTCAGACCTAACCATTCAAGGAGAAGCAGTGGGAACGACAGAACCTATGATTCCATAGGATTTTATTGAAAAGAATCCTAACACTTCATTGGGTGGGATGGCGGAACAAACCAAAAAAATTGTCTTATTTGGTAAGTTTATAAATTAACAAATAAGACAGGAAAGAGTAAATATTCGCCCGCGAAATTCTTATTGAATTAGAATACTTTACCGCGATTCAATAAGAGTAAAAATAAGGATTTTTTTAAGAAGGATTACATTATCTATAAATATAGAATTTAGATAAATATACACACACATCTGGATATATTCTAGATCTTCTTTTTTGACTATATATTATATTTTTCTGTTTTAACAAATTCAATATAAAAAAAACCGAACTTTTTCTATTATCTATTAATGTGTATCTATCCGTACCGTAATATTTTGGAATATTATGAATTAGAGAAATTTACATGCTTTCTGATTCCATTCGCGAGGAGCTGGATGAGAAGAAACTCTCATGTCCAGTTTTGCAGTAGAGATGGAACTAAGAAAGAGAACCATCGACTATAACCCCAAAAGAACCAGATTTCGCAAACAACATAGAGGAAGAATGAAAGGAAAATCCTGCCGAGGCAATCGTATTTGTTTTGGTAGATATGCTCTTCAAGCACTTGAACCCGCTTGGATCACGGCGAGACAGATAGAAGCAGGACGAAGAGCAATAACACGATATGCACGTCGTGGTGGAAAAATATGGGTACGTATATTTCCCGACAAACCGGTTACACTAAGACCCACGGAAACACGTATGGGCTCGGGAAAGGGGTCCCCCGAATATTGGGTATCCGTTGTTAAACCTGGTCGTATACTTTATGAAATGGGGGGAGTATCTGAAACTGTAGCTAGAGCAGCTATCTCCATAGCTGCCAGTAAAATGCCCATACGAAGTCAATTTATTCGATTAGAGATATAGAACCCTAAAAGGGGTATGGAAGATAAAAAAAAATGCTCGGTTTTTCTTTCTGGAAAGACAATATTTCTTTCATCCTTTTGCATTGAAATAACAAATTGAAATCAAAATAATATGATTCAACCTCAGACCCTTTTAAATGTAGCAGATAATAGTGGAGCTCGAAAATTGATGTGTATTCGAGTCATAGGAGCTGCTGGTAATCAGCGATATGCTCGTATTGGTGATGTTATTGTTGCTGTAATCAAAGACGCATTGCCCCAAATGCCTCTAGAAAGATCCGAAGTAATTCGAGCTGTAATTGTACGTACATGTAAAGAGTTCAAATGCGAAGACGGTATAATAATCCGCTATGATGACAATGCTGCGGTTATAATTGATCAAAAAGGCAATCCAAAAGGAACTCGAGTTTTTGGCGCGATTGCCGAGGAATTGAGAGAATTGAATTTTACCAAAATAGTTTCATTAGCTCCTGAAGTATTATAAATACTAGTAGGCGAAATTGAGACCAAAGAATTAATTTAGTAGATTGTGTTTTACGTATATGTTTTAAAATCCAAAATGAAAAAAAAAAAAGAAAACATGTTGATTATAGAAAAATTAGGAGGAACCTAGAATTAGAGTCTTATGGGCAAGGACACTATTGCTGATTTACTAACCTCTATAAGAAATGCGGACATGAATAAAAAAGGAACAGTTCGAGTAGTATCTACAAATATTACCGAAAACATTGTTAAAATACTTCTACGAGAGGGTTTTATTGAAAGTGTTCGGAAACATCAGGAACGTAACAGATATTTCTTGGTTTCAACTTTGCGACATCAAAAGAGAAAGACTATAAAAGGAATATATAGAACAAGAACCTTTTTAAAGCGTATCAGCCGACCCGGCTTACGAATTTATACCAACTATCAAGGAATTCCTAAAGTTTTGGGTGGAATGGGAATTGCTATTCTTTCTACTTCTCGAGGAATAATGACAGATCGAGAAGCTCGACTAAACAGAATTGGGGGAGAAGTCTTATGTTATATATGGTAATCGCCCCGCCTATAGTGCTCGAATTCTATCTCGCCCTTCCTATTTTTAAAATAAAAATAGAAAAATAGGAGAAAAAAAATATGACAGAAAAAAAAAATAGGAGAGAAAAAAAAAACCCGAGAGAAGCAAAAGTAACTTTCGAAGGTTTAGTTACGGAAGCCCTACCCAATGGAATGTTCCGCGTTCGGCTAGAGAATGACACCATCATCCTAGGCTATATTTCAGGAAAGATACGGTCTAGTTCTATACGAATACTGATGGGGGATAGGGTCAAAATTGAAGTAAGTCGTTATGATTCAAGCAAGGGACGTATAATTTATAGACTTCCCCATAAGGATTCGAAGCGTATCGAAGACTCGAAGGATAGCGAAGATTTGAAGGATAGCGAAGATTTGAAGGATACCAAAGATTCAAAGGATTAGGTTTTTCTTTTTTTTTCTAGGGTAATAAATTCTAAGTTCTAAAATTCAAGCGAAGAGACTTATTTTTTCCAAAAGATTAGATTCATAGTTTAAAAAAGGATACGGAAATATGAAAATAAGAGCTTCCGTTCGTAAAATTTGTACAAAATGTCGACTGATTCGTAGGCGTGGACGAATTAGAGTCATTTGCTCTAATCCGAAGCATAAACAAAGACAGGGGTAATCTTTCGAAAAAGAACTTTACTTTCTAAAAAGTAAAAAAAAGTACCCGCGGAAATGTTCCAATTCCAAATAAAATAATTTCATTTAAAATAATTAAAGTAAAGGGTTTATTTTACCCTGAAACGGATATCTTTGTATCTTTTTTTCTTTTTTTTATTTCTAACTCATATTTATGAGATAATAAAATATGGCAAAAGCTATACCAAAAATTGGTTCACGTAAGAAAGTGCGTATTGGTTTACGTAGGAATGCACGTTTTAGTTTACGGAAGAGTGCACGTAGAATAACAAAAGGGGTTATTCATGTTCAAGCTAGTTTCAACAATACCATTATAACTGTTACAGACCCACAAGGTCGGGTGGTTTTTTGGTCCTCGGCCGGTACTTGTGGATTCAAAAGCTCAAGAAAAGCATCACCCTATGCTGGTCAAAGAACAGCAGTAGATGCTATTCGTACAGTAGGTTTGCAACGAGCAGAAGTTATGGTAAAGGGCGCTGGTAGTGGAAGAGATGCCGCATTACGAGCCATTGCTAAAAGTGGTGTGCGATTAAGTTGTATACGCGATGTAACACCTATGCCGCATAATGGATGTCGACCGCCTAAAAAAAGACGTCTGTAAAAGAATTAACCCGCTTTCAACTTTCATTTCAAGAGAAATAAACGATTCAATGATAAAATAATAATACTAGTCTATTATGGTTCGAGAGGAGGTAGCAGGATCCACTCAAACACTACAGTGGAAGTGTGTTGAATCAAGAGTAGATAGTAAGCGCCTTTATTATGGTCGTTTCATTCTGTCCCCGCTTAGAAAAGGTCAAGCGGACACCGTCGGTATTGCCTTGCGAAGAGCTTTACTTGGAGAAATAGAAGGAACATGTATCACACGTGCAAAATTTGGGAGCGTGCCGCACGAGTATTCTACAATAGCAGGTATTGAAGAATCCGTACAAGAAATTTTACTAAATTTGAAAGAAATTGTATTGAGAAGTAATCTCTATGGAGTTAGAGACGCATCCATTTGCGTCAAAGGTCCTAGATACATAACTGCTCAAGATATCATCTTACCGCCTTCCGTAGAAATCGTTGATACGGCACAACCTATAGCTAACTTGACAGAGCCCATTGATTTCTGTATTGATTTACAGATCAAGAGAGATCGTGGATATCAGACAGAACTCAGAAAGAACTATCAAGATGGAAGTTATCCTATAGATGCTGTATCCATGCCTGTTCGAAATGTGAATTATAGTATTTTTTCTTGTGGGAATGGAAATGAAAAACACGAGATACTTTTTCTAGAAATATGGACTAATGGAAGTTTAACCCCTAAGGAAGCACTTTATGAGGCTTCTCGTAATTTGATTGATTTATTTCTTCCTTTTCTACACGCGGAGGAAGAGGGCGCTAGTTTCGAAGAAAATAAAAACAGGTTTACTCCACCCCTTTTTACTTTTCAAAAAAGATTAACTAATCTAAAGAAAAACAAAAAAGGAATTCCATTGAATTGTATTTTTATTGATCAATTAGAATTGACTTCTAGAACGTATAATTGTCTAAAAAGGGCCAATATACATACACTATTGGACCTTTTGAGTAAGACTGAAGAAGATCTTCTGAGAATTGACAGTTTTCGTATGGAAGATAGAAAACATATATGGGACACTCTAGAGAAGCATCTCCCAATTGATTTACTTAAGAATAAACTCTCGTTATTAAATCCATTGCAATTTTTTTTCTTCTTCTTTTTCGAGTTAGAATAAAAAGAAAACAATTTAGCATCTTTGGTACAATCTATATTTTCGCGAAATGGATCATAATAAAATGGATTTTAGGTATCTAGGGAAGATTCACTTGGAAGTAACTATTTCCTAGATACCTATGGTACTTCACGGTTGAATGAATCAAAAAATATCTAAAAAAGACCTAAAGTTAATGATTTATCAATGGGTAATGTTGCTCCAATACCTAACCAAAGAGCTACTACAGTACCGATTAAAAAAACGGTCGTAGCTACTGGGCGGCGAAATGGATTTTGGAATTTATTGACATTCTCTAGAAAAGGTACTGTCAATAAGCCTGTTGGCACAGAAACCATTAAAAGAACGCCCAATAACTTATTGGGTACCGTACGGAGTATTTGAAACACGGGAAAGAAGTACCACTCGGGTAATATTTCCAGAGGAGTTGCAAACGGATCTGCCGGTTCACCAATCATTGATGGCTCGAGAACCGCTAAACCTACATTACATGCAATAGTACCTAGAATTACTACTGGAAAAATATATAAAAGATCGTTGGGCCATGCGGGTTCCCCGTAATAATTATGTCCCATCCCTTTAGCTAATTTAGCTCTTAATACAGGATCATTTAAGTCTGGTTTCTTTGTTATTGGGATAGGTGAACTCTTTAGGATCCATCCCCCAAAGGAACCGGACATGAGAATTTATCATCATCCGGCTCGAGCAAGAGTGAAAGAAATAAGACCGCGGAAGATCCTTAATAGAATTAAGGTTTATAATGACTCAATGACTCTAGGCAAGAAAAGCTTTATCAGATTCTCTTTTCCGAAGTTGCACCTACAACTACTCATTGAAAATAATCCTATTCTTATGGGTAAATGCTCAATATCCAAGTGGGCTTACAAATTTGATCATGATCAATTGCTTTGTGGATTGTCTCATGTCTCTTGATTAGTTGGTATTTATCCCCTCAATATCGCAAGTTTCTTACCTCCAAACAAAATATTTACTTGTTACTAATAAAAAATCAAAAAGTTTAGCCTACATTCTTCCTTAGATCCCTTCTTTTACTCCGATAGTATTGCGGATCACAATCGATGCAAAGAAAATGAATGCATTTCCATACTATAATAAAAAGGTAAGTGTAATAAATAGAGAACTGGATCATGTCACATGACTTATTCCATTTCTACTCTATGGGATCTTACGGAGCCTGTTCATGGATGACATGGTTGCGGTATGATCATAGAAGATATTCTCCTCAAGTGAACCAGCCTATCCTTCCTAGGTAGGGGACTTACATGTTGATTGGATGCGGAGACACCTTTGGTTGTGAATTCTAATGTGGCAGATCCAATTCTTTATCTGCATGGCCAAATCAATAATTCAAGTCACACACTCCCATAATCCGCCTTTTTTCTTTCGTAAAATTAACTTCAACTATTTGTATTGTATAAAAATACTTTGGAGTTGAAGAGAAGTATCCAAATGACATGTGTTATTTTACAATAACCCATGCTTGTAGCAATGAAATACCAAAACCTACCCGATATGATATATGATAATTATAATTCTCTATGATATGCCTTCCCTATAAAGGACCCGAAATACCTTGCTTACGTATCATTGGAAGTGCATTAACATAAATACGGCAGTAAGCAGAGGCAGTACAAAGGTATGTAAACTATAAAAACGAGTCAAAGTGGATTGGCCCACACTAGCACTTCCGCGTAATAACTCCACTAAAGGCGATCCTATTACCGGAATGGCGTCAGGTACACCTGTCACAATTTTGACTGCCCAATAGCCAATTTGATCCCAAGGCAAAGAATAACCAGTTACACCAAATGATGCAGTCAAAACAGCCAAAACCACACCTGTGACCCAAGTTAATTCGCGGGGTTTTTTAAATCCCCCTGTGAGATACACACGAAATACATGCAGGATCATCATTAAAACCATCATACTTGCTGACCATCGATGAACTGATCGGATTAACCAACCAAAGTTGGCCTCGGTCATTATGTATTGAACCGAGGAAAAAGCCTCTGTAACGGTTGGTCGGTAGTAAAAAGTCATAGCAAAACCGGTAGCGACTTGTACTAGAAAACAAGTAAGTGTAATTCCCCCTAAACAATAAAATATGTTGACATGGGGAGGAACATATTTACTAGTTATATCATCTGCAATTGCCTGAATCTCAAGACGTTCCTCAAACCAATCATATACTTTATTGAGATAGGTAACTAACCCGAGTCCCCCTCTAAGAGCCGTATATGAAAATTTCATCTCGTACGGCTCAAGCAGAAACACAAAAATTTTCAACGAATATTAGAAAAAAGGTTCAAAACTTCATCAGCCACTGAATTGGGTCGATTTGCCTTGAAGATATCAAATAAGAAAAATCCGGAATATCTTCTTTGTGATGATAATGCCAAAAAATCTCAAGTTGGCGCGTCTTTCTTTCTTCCTTTCCCTTATGTTGGTCATTAGAGGCTTCTTGACTTTTCTCTTCCCTATAAAGGATTTGTTTTTTTATGCGTAATATAGAAATTATCTTGTTGAGATCCTATGAATCAGTTCAATTAAAACCTTAGATTCATACTAGAGCCACGATGATTTAGTCTCAAGCTAAACAAAAGGCAAGGGTTCTTCGAATAAGAACCGCTTGATAATCATTTATTGAATCAGTGTAATGACTCGACAAAATCGAGAGAAAAAAAGTTGTCTTTTGGGCAAACAAAATTGGAAGGAAGAAAATTTCTTTTTTATTTTTATTTAAGAACTACTTGAATTTTTCAGTCTGGTTGCGAGGTCTTAATAGTGAGTATGAATCATAGTTCCATTTTTTTTTGATCCACTCTATCTATTTCGTGTTCCAGATACTAGAATAAATAATATCTGACGAATTAGAATCATCTTGATAGAGATAACAGGCCCTTTCTATGTATTATCAATAGGATCAATTCTAACAAGTCACACACTCATATTCCAGAGATACCGAAACAAAAAAAATTCCGCGGTCGAACTACCATAATATCTAGAAATGTAGATCTTAAACTAGAAAGGCTTTTTTGGATGGAAAAACTCTGACTTCCTAGTTTTAGTTAGTAGAAACCTAATTGGTTAAAATTCCGTCCAGTAAAACGGAAGAATTATAAATTTCTAAAATGATAGATAGGAATATAGCGAATAAAGCCATTGCGATCCCCATAAAAGGAGTAGTCCCCCAACCCGGGGCGACTTTCCCATATTCCGAATTCAAGGGTTTCAGTAAACTACCTGCACCAGTTCGTTTTGGCCTAGGTTTAGAACTATCTTCAACGGTTTGTGTAGCCATAAATTCTATTTAATCATTGGTGTTGACTTTGTATACTATTCCGTTGTAGTTGTAAATACACGATCTTTTCGTAGATCCATTGTAATCTTGAAATTCTATAAAAATGGAAACAGCAACTTTAGTCGCCATCTCCATATCTGGTTTACTTGTAAGCTTTACTGGGTATGCCTTATATACCGCGTTTGGGCAACCCTCTCAACAATTAAGAGATCCATTCGAAGAACACGGAGACTAATTTAAGTAAGAAGTCTCCCAGATAGGGGGACTTCTTACTTAAATGAAATTATTTTATTCTTTTAGTTGGAGTTGGTGGAACCTTAGGTGGTTCTCGGAAGAAGATAGCGAAAAAAATTATCCCTAAAGTCGAAACTAAAAGGAACGTATAAACCAATGCTTCCATAGATTCGATCCTGGTTTATTTACAATTATAACTTCCACACCTATTCATTTGTCATTTGGGATAATTTCCCATATAAAGAAAGAAAAAGAGTCAAAGAAAGGATGGGAGATGTTTCCCATGTCAAATCAAAAAAGAGAGGTGAAAGATACTATAACAATGTGTATCAAACTGCCTGTTTCCTTGTAGTTGGATCTCCCACTTTTTGGAATGTTCCAAATTCCACTTGAGCATCCAAATCTGGATCAATACCAGCAAAAACATCTCGGAACAATGTTCTAGCGCCATGCCAAATGTGTCCGAAAAAGAAGAGCAAAGCAAAGGTAGCATGACCAAAAGTGAACCAACCCCTTGGACTGCTGCGAAAAACACCATCAGATTTCAAAGTAGCCCGGTCTAATTCAAAAATTTCCCCTAATTGAGAACGCCTCGCATATTTTTTTACAGTAGCAGGATCAGAATAACTTACTCCATTAAGTTCGCCACCATAGAACTCCACCGTTACACCTACTTGTTCAACACTATATTTGGATTCTGCTCTTCTAAAAGGAACGTCTGCTCTAACAATTCCTCCTCATCTACCAAAACAACCGGAAATGTTTCAAAAAAAGTAGGCATACGGCGTACAAAAAGCTCACGTCCTTCTTTATCTCTAAAGACGGGATGTCCTAACCATCCAACAGCTATTCCATCCCCATTGTCCATTGAGCCTGCTCTGAATAATCCCCCTTTTGCCGGATTATTACCAATATAATCATAAAAGGCTAATTTTTCGGGAATTTTAGACCAAGCTTCTGATAAACTAAGATTTTCGGCTAAACCATTGCTAACTCTTCGATATATTTCTTGCTGAAAGTATCCCTGATCCCACTGATAACGAGTAGGCCCAAATAATTCGATTGGGGTCGTTGCTGACCCATACCACATAGTTCCAGCAACTACGAAAGCTGCAAAAAAAACAGCAGCGATACTACTGGAAAGTACAGTTTCAATATTGCCCATACGTAATCCTTTATATAGACGTTGAGGCGGACGGACACTAAGATGGAATAAGCCCGCTAATATACCCAATGTACCCGCAGCAATATGATGAGAAGCTATTCCCCCCGGAACAAAAGGATCAAAACCTTCTGCACCCCACGCTGGATTTACAGCTTGTACTTTTCCAGTTAGTCCATAAGGATCGGATACCCATATCCCAGGACCATACAAACCCGTTACATGAAATGCCCCAAAGCCAAAGCAAGCCACCCCTGCAAGAAATAAATGAATTCCAAAGATCTTGGGCAAATCCAAAGAGGGTTTTCCCGTCCGCTCATCAGAGAATATTTCTAGGTCCCAATATACCCAATGCCAGATCGCTGCCAAGAAACACAAGCCAGAAAACACAATATGCGTACCTGCCACACCTTCATAACTCCAAATACCCGGATTTGTTACAGTTCCTCCTGAAATACTCCAACCACCCCACGAATCCGTTATTCCTAAACGAGTCATGAAGGGAATTACGAACATACCTTGTCTCCACATTGGATCCAGAACAGGATCAGAGGGATCAAAAACTGCTAATTCGTATAAAGCCATTGAGCCAGCCCAACCAGAAACTAGAGCTGTGTGCATTATATGCACCGCAAGCAATCGACCCGGATCATTCAATACGACAGTATGAACACGATACCAAGGCAAACCCATGGAAATACCCCTTTAGCAAAGAAAAATAGACACGATGTCGCTTTATTTTATCGCATTGAAAAAGACTATCCATATCCTATGTACCTAACCCTTCTAGGGGATTCTGTGTCAGAAAGCGCGAATATTTATTTCATTCCATTAAAAATAAGAAGCCAATTCTGTTCATAAGAAGAAAGAGAAGCAGATCTATTCTATACTCGATAAGTGCCAATATGCAATGGGTAACTTGGCCAATTTGGAAAAAACGAAGAATAGATCGCTACCCCTCTTTGTTTAGCATTCAAATCACCCATTCCCTTTTCTTTATTCAATCTGTCTTACATTCCTTATATGTATAACCTTTCAATCTACGTATTAATAGAATCTATAATATTCATATAGAATAAGAATAAAAATTAAGACAATAAACTGCGGATTCTTTCTTTCTGTTCCATTCTTACGTTTCCATATTAAAGTGTGGTTTTCTTACTTAAATTTAATAATATTAATCTAATATGCCCATTGGTGTTCCAAAAGTACCTTACCGGATTCCTGGAGATGAAGAAGCGACTTGGGTTGACTTATACAATGTTATGTATCGAGAAAGGACACTTTTTTTAGGTCAAGAGATTCGTTGCGAGATCACGAATCATATTACAGGTCTCATGGTATATCTGAGTATAGAAGATGGAATTAGTGATATTTTTTTGTTTATAAACTCCCCAGGCGGGTGGCTAATCTCAGGAATGGCTATTTTTGATACGATGCAAACGGTGACACCAGATATATATACAATATGCCTCGGAATAGCCGCCTCCATGGCGTCCTTCATTCTGCTTGGAGGAGAACCCACCAAGCGTATAGCATTCCCTCACGCGAGGATTATGCTTCACCAACCTGCTAGTGCTTATTATCGGGCAAGGACACCAGAATTTTTACTAGAAGTAGAAGAGTTACACAAAGTTCGCGAAATGATCACAAGGGTTTATGCAGTAAGAACAGGCAAGCCTTTTTGGGTTGTATCCGAAGACATGGAAAGGGATGTTTTTATGTCAGCAGACGAAGCCAAAGCTTATGGACTTGTCGATATTGTAGGGGATGAAATGATTGACAAGCACTGCGATACTGATCCAGTGTGGTTTCCAGAAATGTTTAAGGATTGGTAGTGTCCGGATTTCTTGTAAAGTTATTTCACAGCTAAATTCGTGTTTTCCTCGATTTAATAGAAAATAGAAAGACTTCATGATGAGCAATCATCAGGTTAAGATGGATCTAAACCAATCCATTTTTTTCTATATACATACAACATGCCGACGGTTAAACAACTTATTAGAAACGCAAGACAGCCAATACGAAATGCTCGAAAAACGGCCGCGCTTAAAGGATGCCCTCAGCGTCGAGGAACATGTGCTAGGGTGTATGTGCGACTCGTTCAGATCATGACTTCAAACAAATATAAAAAAAATTGAAGTATCCATGATTAGTACCAATGAATAGGATATAGCTTCTCTATCCTAGATTTCTATGGTATATGGAATTTATGGTTTCCTTTGGTGCAAATCCAATTATCTAAATTGGAAATAAGAAGCAATTCTCCCATTGGTAGCAAATGGTTATCCATTAAGCGGAGGAAATAGTAATAAAAAGAAAAAGGCTTATGCTCCTTTATCTTAAAAGAACGGACTAACAGGGTCAGCTACTTAGCCAACTTTCATAATTAAATACCGTCACTGTATGGATAACTCTTATTGTGAAAAGAGCTATTTACTCTATAATGGATAGGTAGAGCCAAAGAATGTGGACTATACAAGTTCGCAATACCTTTTGATGAAAGAAAGGGCTCCGGTGTATAGAGAGGGCCTCACCGTTTAAAAGGGAACCATAGAAACGATGGAACCCACTATTTTTTTTAGTATTATTAGAATGAATTTGTTATTTCGTATAGAAATAACTGAACGGAGTGGAATAAAAAATCGTGGTTGGGAAGGTTACTATAGCAAAAGCCATTGGAATTAATATTTTATATATCGGAATAATTAGTTTTGTTATTAATGAGAAAAAGGGTGGCTAAAAGAAGAGAAATCATTAGTTATTCATTAAGGTTAATTTGATTCAATGACCAGAGTTCCGCGAGGATATATAGCCCGGAGACGACGAACAAAAATGCGTTCATTTGCCTCAAACTTTAGAGGGGCTCATTTAAGACTTAATCGAATGATTACCCAACAGGTAAAAAGAGCTTTTGTTTCCTCTCATCGAGATAGAGGTAGGCAAAAGAGGGATTTTCGTCGTTTGTGGATCACTCGGATAAACGCAGCAACGCGGGTATATAAAGTATTCGATAGTTATAGTAAATTAATACACAACCTGTACAAGAAGAAATTGATTCTTAATCGTAAAATGCTTGCACAAGTAGCTGTATCAAATCCAAATAATCTTTACACGATTTCCAATAAAATAAAGATCATCAATTAAAGGTATAAATAAAGTAATATACTGGAATAATAAAAGATGAATTCCCGGAGAGGGAACTCCGGGAAGATACAATAAATTAAGATTAAGTGGTAGGAATCAACGAGCTGGATTACTTTCTTTATAATATATATAGGTCTGGCCCTTTCGAATTCGAATAAAACATCAACAATCGGAACTTAAGTTCCGGTTGTTGTTTCTTAAATTTTGGTTGTTGTTTCTTAAGTTTCGATTGGAATTGTACTTTTGCGTTAATTGAGGAATATGTCTATTTTTTCTGGGTCTAGAACCTGTAATTATTGAAATTGACTGGGCTTGAAATTGCTTTTCGTTCTCATAGTTACGAAACGGTAAGAAAGATAAAATACGAGCCTGTTTTATAGCAAGAGTAATTAATCGTTGTTGTTTCAAGGTTAATCTATTTATTCGTCTCGATAATATTTTTCCTTGTTCACTAATAAATCTATTAATTAAACTCATGTTTCTATAATCAATTCGATCTCCCGGGCCAATCCGGGGACGCCTACGAAAAGGTTGTTTAGATTTACGAAAAGGTTGCTTGAATTTACGAAAAGTTTGCTTGGATTTACGAAAGGGTTGCTTGGATTTATTAAAAGTTTGCTTGGATTTACTAAAGGGTTGCTTAGATTTAAGAAAAGGTTGTTTAGATGTATACATGATTTATTCCTTATTTAAAATTTGAAAATTTGAAAATTCACTTCTTTATTTTATTAATTTAGGATCCAGAAGAAGTAGTTTTTCTTTGATCCATATCTTATTTGATTCATATTATAGTATATGAATACCCTCTATACATATGAAATAATATCTACCGGAAATCAGATGAGTTGATTTGTATTTTGTATTCTATACTATGTTTTCTTTATATATTAAATATGAAGTTCTTACTCTTTCTGTTGTTTGGAAAGATCAAACACACGATGTTCCTATTTCTTTATTTCGTGATGAGTCGTATGCTTGCGACAATAACGACAAAATTTTTTGAATTCTAATTGTCCGGGTGTATTGTGGCGATTCTTTTGAGTACTATATCTAGAAATCCCCGTCGATTCCTCATTGGCACCTTTTCGAACACAACTGATGCATTCCAAAATAACTCTGATTCTAACATCTTTTCCCTTGGCCATGAACCTCCTTTTCTTTTTGGATTGACTTAACTTAATTCTTCTACTTATTCTTTTATTCTTCTATTTTGAATCCGAAGAAGAAGAATAAAATTCATTAGAATAATTTTTTTTTATTCTTTAATTAAGTAATAAAAAATAGAGAAATAATTAAAGAATACAATCCTTGTCGAATTAGCAAAGATTTTGGTTCGAAATCCTTTCATTTAATTAGCCAGCCCCGCCTTTTCTATGCTCTGATTTCTGAGGCCTTATTTAGCTTGGGTACCCCTTTAAATTGAATTTCTATTTTCAAAAATGGGGTTTACCAAATTTTTAATGACTCTGAGGTTCAACCCAATCCATCTTTTCTTTCTTTTTCCTTCCGATACTAAAAAAAGATTGAAAAGGATCAAATTTTGTCATATCACGAAGAAATCTATCCCTCCCATAGCAATAACTAGAATTAAAAAAAAGGGAATGACAAAGCATCTGGGAATAAACGATTAATTTCTATCAATAAACCTGCTAAAGCACCAAACCATAGAGTACTTAGCACGGGTGCTACAGAGAGATATGTTTTTATATCCCGCATTGAAAATCCTCCTTCCTTGTTGGAATACATATATGATCATAAACTCTTGCCCAAGATTGTTATGCTATATATAAAATGAACCATATCGACGAAATTTTCCTATCCCTAAAAAAGAAAAAGATGACCCCTTCTTCCTATATATTACCAAGGAAAAGTAATCCTTCTTTTATAGGCGAAATTATATTGGATTTTATATGTATATAATTCCTTAATTATATGAGACCAAAAAGAAGAAATGACACGAGGGTTCTATATATAGATAGAGAAAGAAAGAAGAAGAAAATTATGATGTGGAAAAGAAGACAGGAATTGTGTACAATGGCATTGTACAACAATTTAATTTGGAAAAGGGATGTAGCGCAGCTTGGTAGCGCGTTTGTTTTGGGTACAAAATGTCACAGGTTCAAATCCTGTCATCCCTACCTATTACTTCTTTCTTCTTTATAGGCAGTAGCGACGAGATCAATTAAAGTAAAGTGGGTATAACTTGAATTTGTGGAGACTATACGTACGTGAGATACATTAGGAATAGAAAAAGATTTTCTTTTTGAATGAATGAAAGCGCTCTTAGTTCAGTTCGGTAGAACGCGGGTCTCCAAAACCCGATGTCGTAGGTTCAAATCCTACAGAGCGTGATTCCATCTATTTTATGTCGAAGCAGAGTAAAATAACTTAACAAAATTGAATTGTAACTCCAATTTCAATTTGACCTCCTCTCTGGTCTGGAGGAGGTCAATCAAAAAAAAAAAATGACTCAATCAAAGATCCAACTGATCCCCACGCCTGTATTGCAAATACGCAGTCACGAATAATCCCGCTAAAGTAATAGGAATTAGGCCTAAGACGATTCCAAATAGAAAAACTTCAATCATTTCGATTTGTTCGAGGGGATAAAAAAAGAGGTACGATCTATCCCTAAATAGTACTCTAAATTATCCACGAATCTCAATGACCAAGAAAAGAATTCCTAATTAGTCTGGAAAAGAGTCGTAGAATGCCAGGAATCCCAAAGAAAGATTTTTCTTTTCTGAATTATAATTATTCAGTCAATTCAAATAAGGCGTATCTTGTTCAAGCCAATAAATAGAGCTGGGGTTATAGTTAAAGCAGCCAGTAGAAAACCAAAATAACTAGTTAAAGTAAGCATGAAAGAGTTAAATTCCATTTATTTTTTTTTACTACACTACATATGTTGGTAAAGCATTTACCTAAGTTATGGAAAATTCATAATTCATCAGTTATTTTAGATAATACTAAAAAACAAGATAGAGTAAGATACAGAAGTGTAAAAGAAAGTGGATTCATCAGATGATACATGAGTCCCTAATTCCGAATCAAGAGATTTGTTGTGGAATTTGTCAATTGAGTAAAGTAATAATATTAAGAACTAGATCATCTAACCCCATTGAATGAAAAAAAGAAATTCAATTTTCAGGGAAATTTTTGAATAAGAGATAAATAAACAATTGAATTTGAAAAAAAAAACTTCTTTCTATTTTGGATAATTTCTTTTTCAATAGGACCCTCTTTTTGGAGTGAACGATCGAATATTCCCCTATTCCTTCTTATTTTAACTGATTGTATTCCATATGGAATAAGAGGAGAACAAAAGCATTCCACGACCTGCCAAGGGGCTGTTAAAAAAAAAAAAAAAAGAAAGCTCTTCCTTGAATTTACTTTATTTTTATTCCTTTTTCGAACTCCAACCAAAGTAGATTCGAAGACGAGTCACTTCAATTATCCTTTTAAGTTCTATTCTATCTTCTGTCTTTCCCTATTTCATCTCGTAAAGTTCCGCGCTCGCAGTTTGGTCAAGAAAGTTAGACCTAATCCAACAAACAATACAAGGATGAATTACGAATTATGAAAGGATAGATTTCACATATACTTGTCCTTGTATTGTGTCAGTATGAGAATATCCTTCCTAAATTATTTATCCAAACCTATTGATCATTAACTTAGATTTTCCCAAGATTTTGGCTGCTATTCCGAATTACTCTATTATTCCGAAGCCAATGAAAAGTAAGTAGAACCTACAAAAATGGGGTTTTCTATTGATGCCTTGAATAACATATAGCTTACCTATAGACAAAAAAAAAATAAAAAAGTAATTATGTTTCGGAACCAGGCAAAACCAGATTGCTGTGCCATAGGAAGGATAGCTATACTAATTCGGTATACTCAAAATACACCTTTGGTACAAAATTGACAATCTCACAAGGATGAAATATCAGTAATTTTCTATTTACTGGTCGATCCCATCTTTTACGGAATCAATTCCTTTTTTGAATGTACAAAAATTTTGGGAGTTCAGCATGTCTGGAAGCACGGGAGAACGTTCTTTTGCTGATATTATTACCAGTATTCGATACTGGGTTATTCATAGCATTACTATACCTTCCCTATTCATTGCGGGTTGGTTATTTGTCAGTACGGGTTTAGCTTATGACGTGTTTGGAAGTCCTAGGCCAAACGAGTATTTCACGGAAAGCCGACAAGGAATTCCGTTAATAACCGACCGACCGTTTTGATTCTTTAGAACAACTCGATGAATTTAGTAGATCCTTTTAGGAGGCCCTCAATGACCATAGATCGAACCTATCCTATTTTTACAGTGCGATGGCTGGCTATTCACGGACTAGCTGTACCTACTGTTTTTTTCTTGGGATCAATATCAGCAATGCAGTTCATCCAACGATAAAACAAATTCCAACTATAGAACTATGACACAATCAAACCCGAATGAACAAAATGTTGAATTGAATCGTACCAGTCTATACTGGGGTTTATTACTCATTTTTGTACTTGCTGTTTTATTTTCCAATTACTTCTTCAATTGAGAGAAAGAAAGAGACTAATAAGAATTCTCTTATCCCATTTGGAAGGATACCATCCTTATAACTACCCATGACTGTTTTTGTCTCTAGCATGACCAATTGATAAAATGTGGAGGAAAGTAGGGGAAATGGCCGATACTACTGGAAGAATTCCTCTTTGGCTGATAGGTACTGTAGCTGGTATTGCTGTGATTGGTTTAGTAGGTGTTTTCTTTTATGGTTCATATTCTGGATTGGGTTCATCTCTATAGTAATCGGAGGGACCAGATTGTAAACATGAAAAAGTAGGAGCTTAGCGGGTCCTTACCCCCCTTTATCTGATTAGAGCGGAAAGGACCCGCGGAATTTTTATTTTACTCTTATAACGCGAATTGAATCTATTCGATTCACTCTTATGAAGCAACAAGAAAAAGAGATCACTCGAGGATCCAATATCTTATTCCACGAAGGAAGTATCCTGAAAATCCTTGATTTAGTTTCGAGTAATAAACTAATAAAACCTTAATCAAAACTATTCAACTAGCCTAAAAATAAAAAAACCTTCAATGGAAGAGTTTACTTTTTTTTTGCAAAATTTCTGTAAATTTGAAGTTGAACTTAATTAAACAAGCCAAGCAATTTGCTCACAATCACAAGAAATTTTTCCCCCGCCATATTTTCTTCCCCTCTGTTTGTCCACTACCTCGGCTAAACCTAAGCAAAAGAAAAAGAGGTCCAAGAGACAGACCCGAATAAAGAAGAAATAGTAATCTTTGACGAATTAGGAAGAAAAAGGATTCTTATTTTGATACAAGAAGAATCGGCACAAGAAAAAGGCTTTTTCTTGTGCCGAATAGACGATTAAGAAGACCTGCAATCCCTCCGAAAAAGAAGAAATTTTAATTTGATTGTTCTCGCCTTTGCCTTGGATTCTCTTCTTTTGCATGGGATATAAATAAGGAATTCCAGACATCTCATAAACAAAAAGCAGTCTAAACAAAAAAAGGATTTCCAAAATAGATCATAGATAATTCTAGCAATTGCCAATAAATCGAGGCTTTTTACCAACTTGATGGTAAGAAATCCCGGGACCTAGAAATTCATTTCGTACAATTGAACCTTTTCAAACTGTTTCTTTTTGAGAACCAAAAAAACTTGTGCCAAAATAACGGATGCGAAGAAGAACAAAAGGCCTTGGACACGTAATGGATCCTGAAGCACGATTTCTGCGTCCCCCTGACCAAAACCTCCCACATTAGGATTGCTTGTTAATGGTTGATCAAGCTTGATGGATTCCCCCTCTGAAACAAGAAGTTCTGGTCCGGGAGGTATAATATCAATCACTTGGCGTCCATCTGATGCATCAACTATGGATATTTCATACCCCCCCTTTTCTTTACGTAGTATTTTTCTTACTATACCTGTTGACGTAGCATTATAGACTGTATTGTTACTCTTGCTACCATCAGGATAGATCTGTCCTCTTCCTCGGTTTCCCCCTACATATATGGGATATTTTAAGAAATGAGCATCTTTCTTCGTAGCAGGATCAGGGGAAAGAATGGGAAAGACAATTTCACTATATTTCTTACCGGGAACAGGGCCTATCACAAGAATGTTTTTTTTATCGGGACGATAACTCTGAAAAGCAAGATTTCCTATCTTTTCTTTTAACTCAGGGGAAATACGATCGGGCGGCGCTAATTCGAATCCCTCGGGCAAAATAAGAACAGCACCTACATTCAACCCTCCCTTTTTTCCATTAGCAAGAACTTGTTTCAATTGCATATCATAAGGAATTCGAAGAACTGCTTCAAATACAGTATCGGGAAGCACAGCTTGGGGAACTTCAATATCGACGGGCTTGCTAGCTAAATGGCAATTGGCACATACAATTCGTCCAGTTGCTTCTCGTGGGTTTTCATAACCCTGCTGCGCAAAAATGGGATATGCATTTGAAATAGATGTCCGAGTTATTACGTATATCATGATCGATACAGAAATCGATCGAGTTATCTGTTCCTTTACCCAAGAAAAAGTATTTCTATTTTCCATGTCCAATCGCAGATCCCAGAATTTCTACAATAAATTAGATAGGTAGCTAAGCTAATCTAGTTCCCTATACACGAATCTGTTGTCATTCTACTGCAACAGTTGTACTGCAATGATGAATACCTTAAAGTAGGTATAAATAGAAAGAATTTTGCTAAAATGGAAAAGGGCTTTCTTTCTAAAAAAAGATGCTTGCTAATTTGATTAATATTAATATCGGGAGATCAAATGAATTTATGCTTCACTAATTGAATGATAAATGACTACAAGCGAAGGAGATAGACGATTTAAACAAAAAAAGACCCAAAATTTCAAACATGTATCTAGAATTACTGGAAAACTACAAACAAAAATAGTGAAAATAAGCTCGTTAGGAGCCCATCCAAAATCGTTGTAGACCCAACGAATTACTAGTTCCCAACCACGGGTGGAGTGAAATCCAACAAAAAAATCAGTAACTAAAAGAATAAAAAAAGCTTTTATTGAGTCATTTAAATTATAGAAGAATTCCTGAACCCAAGAATTCAAAATGACAAGTTCCTCTTTACCCAGAAAAAAAGAACCACTTAGAATAGCCAAACAGATTATATTTGTCGAGAAATGCAAAATGGTATGGAGATGATCCTCATTATTTATTTTGACCCATTGTATTATTTCCTTGTGTATTCCTGTAGGAGGTTTTTGTACATGTGTCTTTAGTTTCCCTTTTATCATCTCGTCCAAGAGAGAAAGTTCTTCTAATTCTATGAATCTTTCTAGAATCCTTTTCTCTTGAATATCAGTTAAGAGAGTTTCGGATTGCCTGGTATTCCACCAATTCTTAATCCAAAGTTCCAGACATTTGTTAAATGAGGAAGAGACCCCCCAAGGCAAAAGTACGATAAATACAAGATATAGTAAAGAAGGCAATGCTTTCTTTTTTTTCATTTTTGATCTGTAAATGGAGTTGTTAATGAATATGCTTCATTCGCTGACTCTATTCCATTCCCTGACTCTATATGATGATATTTCTATTTCATGATATTTCTATTTCTTTGAAGCAAAAACTCTATAGGTTTGATACCCTGTATCTATTCTTCTTTTTTGTATATTAGTTATTAGTGGAATTTCAGTGCATTGGGTTCTTTCTTAGATCTAGATGGAATGAAATAGTGAAATAGAATAAAAAAAAAGCCCTTTCGGATGAAAAAGGAAGAATAGTATGCGATATATCTAACTTGGATAAAAAAAAATTAAAAGCAAATTTCTCTTATCCTCGTTTGTTCCTTCCTTTAGATAAATACTTAAAAATCCCCTTACAATAACAAATCCAATTTAGAAGGGACTTCCTCCCTGTGTTGAGAAAACTTTTCTTCTTCCAATTCTTCTTTTCTTCATTCAACTCAGTTCAAAAAAGATACCTCAAAATACTTCAATTGGTACGCGCAAGAAATAGGCCAATTCGGCAGCTTTTTGTTCAATTTCTCGTGGAGTAAAAAATTTATCATCAGTACGAGTCAAGGGAATGATCCCCTGGCCCCGGATTTCCATATAAAGAATACGACGAGGATAAAGACCCTCTTTAACCTGAATTCTAATTGATTGGATATCCCGCATAAGGAATCGAAGGAAGACGCGACGTTTTATTCCAGGGAATCCCCAACGAAAAATGCACACTATTCCCTCTTTTCTATCGAATCGGTCATAACCACTACCTACATTCCACAAAATAGTACACCACAAGTAGGAGCTAATGAATAGGCCTGCGATTCCGTAGAAAGACATCACGACCCCCTGCGGAAAAAAAAGAATTTCTTGAGATGGAAGTATAGATATAATATTCTTACCAAGATAACTGGAAATCCCAACCGATAAGAATCCTAGTGAACCTAGAAAAAGAATACAGGCCCAGAAAAAATTACCCCTTTTTCGAGAACCTTTTAGAAGTTCTACCCATATGTGTTCTGATCGCCAATTCATATTAGATATACTAAATCCAGCAGCGGTCGATTGAAATTGAGAGAATAAGCTAAATAATTTTGACTTTACTTTTTTTGATTCTGAAATCGCCTTCAGCAACTAGTACTCCTGTGAAATAATAGGTTAGATACATTGACTTTCTATTCAAAAAATATTCGTTGATTCAATTAAAATAAATAAAATAAAACTCGCTATACCTGGCTCTGCATATTCATGCATTTATGCTCGTAGCCTATATCCGCATCCATAACCGTTTTTCATTTGTGTGTAGAAAGTGTGTGTAGAAAAAGCCACATACCCTACCATATTATATTACTTACACTAAAAAATACTAGACAATCTTATTTTTTTGCACATAAAGAAATAAAGAAGTCATTGCAATTGCCGGAAATACTAAGCCTACTAAAGGCACGAAAATAGAAGGTAAGTTTAAATCCGTCATGGAATAGGTGTCTCAATTCAAATTTACTATTTCTATCTAGTCGAAAAATATCTTAAGATTCTTATGATATAATTAAGTATATCTATTATAAGGAATATTGACTATTGTATTGTATTTTTTATTTTTAGTTTGAAAAATATTCTGTAAAAAAAATGAAAGGATAATAAGAAAATTCCAAAAAAGGAGAACTAATTAAAAAGATTTTATTTTGATTTTCCCATCCTCATGGCCTTTCTATCTTTCTAATCTAATTTGAAATTGGATTCAAAAGAAAGCGGTTAGAATTTACTTCCTGCATACATACTTCTCTAGAAGCGCATACAATAATGCGTGGTAAAGGCGGAAAAATAGTATATTCAATCAAAATCAAAGGGCAAATTATCTTACCTACTATAGATCCCCTACTACCCTCTTAGACTTTAAAAGGCGATATACCACCCAAAGAAAGGGTATGAAAATGCCGGGTGGAGTTAGCTTTTCGACGAAGACCTGTCCCGTGCAGCGAAGCCCTGTTAGTAAGACCCCCCGCAATAATGGATTATAGAAGAATATTATTCCAAATACTCCTCTGGACGCATATAGTAGCATTGCGATTCCGAATCTTTTTTATTTATGAATATGAACAGAAAAAATTCATTGTATCGTTGGGTCGGAGCGGAGGTTTGGTCCAGAAAAATTAGAAACAAAACGTCTACTCTACCGCATTGAAGTCTATAGCGCTGTATTTCCACGAAAGTATAATTCTTACCATCAGGATACGATCCTTTCTTTTGAACTAAACGTCTCTACGATGGGTCCAGGTTCTATGTCCAATCCCAAATCAAGGATTTCTCGCTCTTGATCGGAGTCATAAACTAAAAAAAAAACTACCTTTTTATCCTTTTTCTCAAGGTTATAGAAAACTTCCTTATCTAGTTCTAGCATTTTGAAAAAAAAAAAATGCTTCTTTTTTTACACACAGTTCGAGTCACTTGTTGACTCACGATTACGCCTGTTAAAAGTTTCAAACGTCCTCTTTTTTGAAATTGAAAGAGAGTCCTATAAAAAGGTCTAACTTCCAAACTATGTCTTTTTTCATTCATTCTCCTTTAGTTTTTTTCTCTATCTAGAAGTGGAATAGAATAACCCGGTTGAAGGGTAATGATCATACGTCTGTAATGCATTGTATGGCCCAGAATAGGTCCTATTCTTCTACCTTTTCCAGGTAGTCGATGGCTATTCACAGCTACCACCTTAACACCAAAGAAGAGTTCGACCCAATGCTTTATTTCTGTCTTAGTGAATCCCGATTCGACATTAAAAGTATATTGATTCTTTCCCAATAAACGAAGACTTTTTTCTGTAAATACTGCGTATTTGATTCCATTATCATTATCATATGATAATACTATATTTTATTATTTTATTATTTTATTTGTATTTCTTTATTGTATTATACCTTAATATATATATTCTAGATATATAGAATAGACGAATCTCAATTTGTCAAGTCTCATGATCATATCATGATCTATTTTTATTCGGCTCAATCTTTTTTTTCTAAAAAAGATTGAGCCGAGTTTAATTGCAATCAATTAGAAGAATAAAGAAGAATTACTGCATTTCATAACTGATTTTTTTCTCTTTTTATTTCGTTTCTTTTTTATTTATACCTTCTTTATCTTTAGTTTTATCTAGTTAATCAATAGTATCTACCGGCTCGAACTCGAATTTGATCGCCTTCCATACTTCACAAGCTGCGGCTAGTTCAGGACTCCATTTGCAAGCTGCTCGGATAATTTCATTACCTTCGCGAGCAAGATCGCGCCCTTCGTTACGAGCTTGTACACAGGCTTCTAAAGCCACTCGATTAGCTGCTGCACCAGGTGCATTTCCCCAAGGATGTCCTAAAGTTCCTCCACCAAATTGTAATACAGAATCGTCCCCAAAGATTTCGGTCAGAGCTGGCATATGCCAAACATGAATACCACCTGAAGCTACCGGTATAACACCTGGCATGGATACCCAGTCCTGAGTGAAAAAGATACCGCGAGCACGATCTTTTTCAATAAAATCATCGCGCAATAAATCAACAAAACCTAAAGTCATTTCGCGTTCCCCTTCTAACTTACCTACTACTGTACCGGAGTGGATATGATCTCCCCCAGACATACGCAATGCTTTAGCTAATACACGGAAATGCATACCATGATTTTTCTGTCTATCAATAACTGCATGCATTGCACGGTGAATGTGAAGAAGTAGGCCATTGTCGCGGCAATAATGAGCCAAAGTAGTATTTGCGGTGAATCCCCCAGTTAAGTAGTCATGCATTACAATAGGAACCCCTAATTCTCTTGCAAATACAGCTCTCTTAATCATTTCTTCACATGTACCCGCAGTCGCATTCAAGTAATGCCCCTTGATTTCACCGGTTTCGGCCTGTGATTTATAAATAGCTTCGGCACAAAAGACAAAACGGTCTCTCCAGCGCATAAATGGTTGTGAGTTTACGTTTTCATCATCTTTGGTAAAATCAAGTCCACCACGTAGACACTCATAACACGCTCTACCATAATTTTTTGCGGATAATCCCAATTTTGGTTTAATAGTACATCCCAATAAAGGACGACCGTACTTGTTCAACTTATCTCTTTCAACTTGGATACCATGAGGCGGGCCTTGGAAAGTTTTTGAATAAGTAGGGGGAATTCGTAGATCCTCCAAACGTAGAGCACGTAGGGCTTTGAAACCAAATACGTTACCTACAATGGAAGTAAACATGTTAGTAACGGAACCCTCTTCAAATAGGTCTAATGGATAAGCTACATAACAGATCCATTGGTTGTCTTCCCCAGCAACAGGCTCGATGTGATAGCATCGTCCTTTGTAACGATCAAGACTGGTAAGTCCATCAGTCCAAACAGTTGTCCATGTACCAGTAGAAGATTCGGCAGCTACTGCAGCCCCTGCTTCTTCGGGCGGAACCCCAGGCTGAGGACTTACTCGGAATGCTGCCAAGATATCAGTATCCTTAGTTTCATACTCTGGGGTGTAGTAAGTCAATTTATAATCTTTAACACCAGCTTGAAATCCAACACCTGCTTTAGTTTCTGTTTGTGGTGACATAAGTCCCTCCCTATAACTCTTGAATTAAGAATTCTCACAATAACAGGGTCTACTCGATGTTAATTAGGCGTAAATGAAACTTTAGCAAAAATCTCGTAAAACAAAAAGGATATTCAATTAATATAATATCAACTCATTAAAGAAAATTGAGGGCATGCTTAGGTTAATGAATATGTTTCATTCATATATAATGCGTACACCCTGTGTATGTTCTATCCTATAGGAATTCCAATATAGGAATTCGATAGGAATTGAGTTGTTGTTATGGTAAGTTAACACGGTTCGTTATTAAACCATGGATTTGATTTACCAAATCCATAATTATTGTATACTCTTTGATAGATATAGCGCAACCCAAATTAATTCCTAATCCTTATTTTACAAGTTCTTAATAGTTCTCTTTTCTTATTTTGAATGCAAATACCTAACTAAATACTAATAAAATTCTTTGTTGACAGCAATCTATGCTTCACAGTAGTATATATTTTGTATATCGAAGTCCTAGATAGGAAAGTAGAGTAGGCACAGATCCTCCACAAAAGGCAAAATGTATATGAAAAAAAAGATTGATTGAACTTTCCAATGGACTCATTCCATGAGTAAACGATTGAATGGGATTCGCTTGGGCAACGAAATCAAGTCCTGGTCCCCTTTTCTCTCTTATTGAATTAACTAATTCATTTCCTTTTTACTTTTGGATTTTTTTTGATTTGATTTGGCATTATTCAACAATAAAAAAAGAAAAATTTCGACAAATTCCTTTTTTTTAATTATGTGATAATTATGAGAACCAATCCTACTACTTCTCCTCCCGGGGTTTCCACAATTGAAGAAAAAAGTACAGGTCGTATCGATCAAATTATTGGACCCGTGCTGGATGTCACTTTTCCCCCAGGCAAGTTACCTTATATTTATAACGCTTTGGTAGTCCAGAGTAGAGACACTGCCGATAAGCAAATTAATGTGACTTGTGAGGTACAACAATTATTAGGAAATAATCGAGTTAGAGCTGTAGCTATGAGTGCTACGGACGGGTTGATGAGAGGAATGGAAGTGATTGACACGGGAGCTCCTCTCAGTGTTCCGGTCGGTGGAGCTACTCTCGGACGAATTTTCAACGTTCTTGGGGAGCCTGTTGACAATTTGGGTCCTGTAGATAGTAGTGCAACGTTCCCTATTCATAGATCTGCGCCTGCCTTTATCGAGTTAGATACGAAATTATCCATCTTTGAAACAGGTATTAAGGTCGTCGATCTTTTAGCTCCTTATCGACGTGGAGGAAAAATAGGACTATTTGGGGGGGCTGGAGTAGGTAAAACAGTACTGATCATGGAATTAATCAATAACATTGCTAAAGCTCATGGGGGCGTATCCGTATTCGGTGGAGTAGGGGAACGGACTCGTGAAGGAAATGATCTTTATATGGAAATGAAGGAATCCGGAGTAATTAATGAAAAAAATATTGAGGAATCAAAGGTAGCTCTAGTCTATGGCCAAATGAATGAACCACCGGGAGCTCGTATGAGAGTTGGTTTAACTGCCCTAACTATGGCGGAATATTTCCGAGATGTTAATAAGCAAGACGTGCTTTTATTTATCGATAATATCTTTCGTTTTGTTCAAGCAGGATCAGAGGTATCCGCTTTATTAGGGAGAATGCCCTCCGCAGTGGGTTATCAACCTACTCTTAGTACAGAAATGGGTTCTTTGCAAGAAAGAATTGCTTCTACTAAAAAGGGATCTATAACTTCGATTCAAGCAGTTTATGTACCTGCAGACGATTTGACCGACCCTGCCCCTGCCACAACATTTGCACATTTGGATGCTACTACCGTACTTTCCAGAGGATTAGCTTCCAAGGGTATTTATCCAGCAGTAGATCCTTTAGATTCAACCTCGACTATGTTACAGCCTCGGATCGTTGGCAACGAACATTATGAAACTGCGCAAAGAGTTAAGGAAACTTTACAACGTTACAAAGAACTTCAGGACATTATCGCAATTCTTGGCTTGGATGAATTATCGGAAGAGGATCGTTTAACTGTAGCAAGAGCAAGAAAAATTGAGCGTTTCTTATCACAACCGTTCTTTGTGGCAGAAGTTTTTACTGGTTCTCCAGGAAAGTATGTTGCTCTTGCGGAAACTATTAGGGGATTTCAACTAATCCTTTCCGGAGAATTAGACGGCCTACCTGAACAGGCTTTTTATTTGGTGGGTAACATCGATGAAGCTAGCACGAAAGCTATAACCTTAGAAGAGGAGAACAAATCGAAGAAATGAAATTAAATCTTTATGTACTGACTCCTAAGCGAATTATTTGGGATTGTGAAGTGAAAGAAATCATTTTATCCACTAATAGTGGCCAAATTGGCGTATTACCAAACCACGCCCCCATTAACACAGCAGTAGATATGGGTCCTTTGAGAATACGCCTCCTCAACGACCAATGGTTAACAGCGATTCTGTGGAGCGGTTTTGCGAGAATAGTTAATAATGAGATCATCATTTTAGGAAATGATGCGGAACTGGGTAGTGATATTGATCCGGAAGAAGCTCAAAAGGCACTTGAAATAGCCGAAGCTAACTTGAGTAAAGCTGAGGGTACGAAAGATTTGGTTGAAGCGAAGCTCGCTCTCAGACGAGCTAGGATACGAATCGAGGCTGTCAATTGGATTCCCCCATCCAATTGAAGACAATCCAGTGGTTTATAGTTGATACAAAGAAAAAGGGAAGAGGGGTAGAAAAAGTTATTAGATAGCGAAGCGAAGTAAGTCCAATGCTATCTAGTAATTTTTCTACCTACTTACCTACTATTGGATTTGAACCAATGACTCCCGCCGTATGAAAGCAATACTCTAACCACTGAGTTAAGTAGGCAATTTATCACCACAAAGGAAGACCCATTACTTCGATCGATTATATATTGAATCCCTTTTCTAAGCAATACCGCTCTGTTATTGGTCTGTTATATACTAAATACTAAACTAAATACTAAACAGATACAGATCAAAGGGGTATCCTCTGGCATTAGAAAATATTCATCTTGACAAGAAATTATCTATATGTTAAGATATCTCTGATAAGGGCTATAGCTCAGTTCGGTAGAGCAACTCGTTTACACGTGCGCCAATGCTTTTCAAAGGAGCTTATTATGCAATGAACATAATCGATCTTATTGCAAAATCAATGTCTTACTTCATAGATTCGAGAGAATAGGAGAACAGTAGCCTGACAAACAGTCGGTTCAGTCCGATTCAGGTGCCAATTCAGGTGCCTAATCAAATAGAACCCTTATGGATTTGCTAGTTGATAAGGTAAATATCCAGCCCACTAAATGCTAGGCGTAATGAGGATAAGGGCCTCCAAAAAACTTCTTTTCGTTCTATGAACTTTAAGGTGTATGAAGTCTCATAGTTAACTCTTGCAGTGGAACGATAGAGACTCCATTTCACTTAGGTTGATTTAATTTAGACCGGAGGCAGACCTAAGTCAAGGTAATCCTCCTTTGAAACACTTTGGTATTGCTCCTAGATAGATCATAATACAAAAAATCAATCAGAGCACAGGGAGCCATCTCATTATCTTTCCGTAAAGAAAAACTATGGTGGACTAACTGATCTTTAAATCAGTTTATGAAAGAGCCCAATGCAAAAAAATGCATGTTGGGTCTTTGAAACAGTTCAAATCATTTCGATAATAATCCGTTTGATCTGTTTTACCGAGAAGGTCTACGGTTCGAATCCGTATAGCCCTAATATGCCCTTTTTTAGATTTTAGGATCTCTATCCTATGTTTTCTTTAGTTTAGTATAGTTTTCATTTTCTCATTAGTATTTGTTTATAGACTGGATAGGCGCCTGCGACATAGAATAGAGATAAAAGCATTACCAAAGGCTCATTCATCGAAAATCAAAATCATACAGACAGGAAAAGAAAAACGAATTTCTATCAAATCAATAGAAGAAAGGATCCTTTCCCTGATTTGAATCCCGTCCTCCTTCAAATAGGATATCTCTAGACTTCCCTATAATAACTGCAATGATTTTATCCATTTTGCGAATTCCTACTTTGTTTTAAGTATATTTATTACTTTGTTTATAGATACATTATGTAAATTGATCAACTTTAAATAGAAAAAATAAAGTAAAGAGTAAATAAGAAAACAGAATATTCTGTCTCATAGTTCTGAAATAGAGTTCTTTATTTTTATTTTATAGTATTACTTCTCATTAATTATACTGCATAGATTAGTCCTACTATCTTAATTAGGTTCTAATTTAGTAGTATTCTCATTTTTATTTAATAGTCTCTTATTATTTTATTATTAAATATTAAATAAAGGATAGAGCTATTCTTTTTTCTAGAGATTCTAGAGAAAGCGAGACAAAGTGAAACGAGAAAGTTTTCTTTATATAAGAATTAGATCTACATACACCATATCTAAATAGAATGGAAATCCAAAAGAAAGGGAGTTGGGATTCCATTGGATGAATCTTTAAAGAAGATGCAGCACAGAGGAAACAAAGGCTAAACTTAAACTAAGCGCTTTTGTTTGAACAAAAAAGATTCTTGTTTCACCGAGGAAAAGAGAGAAGTTCTGGATAAATTGACAATGCTGAATTGAATTGACTAATTTAAGTTCCGCCTATTCCACATTAATGGGAGTACATTATGTTTCTGCTTCACGAATATGATATTTTTTGGACATTTCTAATAATAGCAAGCCTTATTCCTATTTTGGCATTTTCGATTTCAGGACTTTTAGCCCCGGTTAGTGAAGGACCAGAGAAGCTTTCTAGTTATGAATCGGGTATAGAACCCATGGGAGGGGCTTGGGTACAATTCCGAATACGCTATTATATGTTTGCGCTCGTTTTTGTTGTTTTTGATGTGGAAACCGTCTTTCTATACCCTTGGGCAATGAGTTTCGACGTATTGGGTGTATCCGTTTTTATCGAAGCTTTGATTTTCGTGCTTATCTTAGTTGTTGGTTTAGTTTATGCATGGCGAAAAGGAGCCTTGGAATGGTCTTAACTGAATATTTAGACAAAAAAAAAGAAGGAAAAGATTCTATTGAGACAGTTATGAATTTGATTGAGTTTCCCTTACTTGACCAAACAAGTTCCAATTCTGTTATTTCAACTACACCAAATGATCTTTCGAATTGGTCAAGACTCTCCAGTTTATGGCCCCTTCTATACGGTACCAGTTGTTGTTTCATTGAATTTGCTTCATTAATAGGCTCACGATTCGACTTTGATCGTTATGGATTGGTACCAAGATCAAGTCCTAGGCAAGCAGACCTAATTTTAACAGCCGGTACGGTAACAATGAAAATGGCTCCCTCTTTAGTGAGATTATACGAGCAAATGCCTGAACCAAAATACGTCATTGCTATGGGAGCCTGTACTATTACAGGGGGAATGTTCAGTACGGATTCCTATAGTACTGTTCGGGGAGTTGATAAGTTAATTCCTGTGGATGTCTACTTGCCGGGCTGCCCACCTAAACCGGAGGCAGTTATAGATGCCCTAACAAAACTTCGTAAGAAGATATCGCGAGAAATAGTTGAGGATCAAACTCTATCTCAAAATAAAAATAGATGTTTTACTACCAGTCACAAGCTTTATGTTAGGCGCAGTACTCATACAGGAACTTATGAGCAAGAATTGCTCTATCAATCACCATCTACATTAGATATATCTTCTGAAACTTTTTTCAAATCCAAAAGTTCAGTACCTTCCTACAAATTAGTGAATTAGGAGAGGGGCTCTTTTGTGTAGAAAAATAAAAAGCAGGGCAATCTTTCAAACTTGCATCCGAAATGTGAAATATTTATACAAAGAGGGAGAGATGAAGACAATGCAGCAGGGTTGGTTATCTAATTGGCTAGTCAAACATGAGGTGGTTCATAGATCTTTGGGCTTTGATCACCGAGGAATAGAGACTTTACAAATAAAAGCAGGGGATTGGGATTCCATTGCTGTCATTTTATATGTATATGGTTACAATTATTTACGCTCCCAATGTGCTTATGATGTAGCACCCGGTGGATCTTTAGCTAGCGTGTATCATCTTACGAGAATACAATATGGTATAGATAATCCAGAAGAAGTCTGCATAAAAGTCTTTGCCCAAAAGGATAATCCTAGAATTCCGTCTGTCTTCTGGATTTGGAGAAGTGCCGATTTTCAAGAACGCGAATCTTATGATATGGTGGGAATCTCTTATGATAATCATCCGCGCCTTAAACGTATCCTAATGCCTGAAAGTTGGATAGGCTGGCCCTTACGTAAGGATTATATAACCCCCAATTTTTATGAAATACAAGATGCTCATTGAATGATAAGAAATTCATGCTCACTTATACAACACAACTCCAGATTTTATTCAAGTCAAGGAATATTTTTAGGTTCTTTTCCTAGATGAAACGGAATACCTATTTATAATTAATTCCTAATTATACAAAAGCATTCCAGATAGACTGAGCAAAAAAAGGGTTTCATTTGGATTCCCCTATTTTGAAAATCGCATATTAATTTCCTTCATATGAACAGAAAAATAGGATGACTCAAAGAAGTTCTCTACCAGGAACTTTGTACCGCGCACATTACTTAGCACAACTAGGAAAATAAGATAAGATAAAGATAAGCAAGACTAAAAAAATATTCGTCGGAATAGCGGAATACAAAATTAAGAAACGCAAAAAAATAAAGGGGAATCTCACCCCCTTCTTTATCATAAAGAAAAGATATATTTTAAAACTTCTTTAAAAAGAAAAAGAAGTGCCTCTATATTTATATTATAGATTTATCCACTTAGATGAATAAATATTATTAATGAATATGTATCACAATCCATCTCGAGGTATTTGGATCAATACCTATTCGGTGGATCTTTTTTTTTTTTTTCTCTGCCAGGAACCAGATTTGAACTGGTGACACGAGGATTTTCAGTCCTCTGCTCTACCAACTGAGCTATCCTGACCTTTTCTTGTGCATCATCCTAGTAGAGTATTTGTATCTATGTCAATTAAAAGGACTAAAAATTAATTAAAGTATTTCAAATTTTAAATTTGAAAATGGGGGGGGTAGTCCTATGCATTGTGCATGGTTTACTTAAATAAAACTTAAAAATAGAGTGAATAACCAAGATTTCTTGCCGATACTCTAATAAAAAAGAAATCTATTCAATGAATAGGATAAGATCCATTGAGTTCTCTTCGCATTCCTTTGTGAAAGAGTAGAATGAGAAAGCTAATGAATCTTAAACCCATTGCATTGATAAAAAGAAAAAAAAGTGCATTGATAAAAAGAAAAAAAAAAAGAGGATAAATAATAATAATATAGTATAGTTAGGGAATAAAAGAGGATTTGGGGATAGAGGGACTTGAACCCTCACAACTTATAAAGTCGACGGATTTTCCTTTTACTAGAAATTTCATTGTTGTCAGTATTGACATGTAGAATGGGACTCTCTCTTTGTCCTCGTCCGATTAATCCACTTTTTTAAAGATCTCGAAAACTTTGAATTTTAATTGAAGAATTTGATTATTCAATATTCGATTGGAGTGGATTCACAATAATGAAAAAAAAAAATTATGATATGAGTTTTTTATTTCATAATCATTATCATTTCTAATTTCATTTTTAAAAAAGATAAAGAACCTATATTATAATTAGAATATAATATGAGTTCTGTGATTAAATCGTTTGCTATGTCAGTATCTATACGTGTTTATTAAATGTATAAGGTATAAAACCCCTCTTTCTCTAATTTAGAACTAGAAGGAATTCCACTAACAACACAACGTAATTAACTCGATTCGTTAGAACAGCTTCCATTGAGTCTCTGCACCTATCCTTTTCCTTTGTATTCTAGTTCGAGAACCCCTTGTTTTCTCAAAACACGGATTTGGCTCAGGATTGCCCTTTTTTAATTCCAGGGTTTCTCTGAATTTGGAAGTTACCACTTAGCAGGTTTCCATACCAAGGCTCAATACAATCAAGTCCGTAGCGTCTACCGATTTCGCCATATCCCCATTTCCCTCTTCTTTGAGACCAGGATTCCTTGTGTAATTTCATCCATCTCTTAGTTTTTTTTTTGAATCATTGAGTTCATCACTCAACGTAGTCTAGCAGTTCAGTTCGACTCTATTTGAGAGACCTCGCTTGCTTATTGCAATTCAGAATTGAATTGATTCTATCCTTGATGTATTTGCAATTCAATCCGAATCAATATATCCAAAAGTTTTTATCTCCCCCACCTCCCGTCTTACTTTTTTATAGTATTCAAAATTATACT
>NW_028261107.1:10000-25000 GCF_056163025.1 Triticum urartu | reverse complement strand
TTTTGCTAAATGATATCAATTAAATGGTGTATCAATTCCATAAATTGCATATAGCAATAAATAAATCAGCAAAATTCTTTCTAATATTTTAGATAGAAGAAACATTTCTTCTATCTAAAATATTAGAAAGAATGTACCCTTCTATCCAAATCCAATTTGCATCGATAAAATAAATCCAAATTCCAGTAGTAGATGAATAATTGCAAATTTGTGTGTGTACGAGATTAGAATAACTTCAAAATAACTGACATAATTTTGTATTTTTCCTGATCAGAAAAATACATGAAAAAGAAAGGAGGTAGAAAAATTTTTGGATTTATGGTTAAAGAAGAAAAAGAAGAAAACAGGGGTTCTGTTGAATTTCAAGTATTCAGTTTCACCAATAAGATACGGAGACTTGCTTCACATTTGGAATTACACAAAAAAGATTTTTCATCGGAAAGAGGTCTACGAAGACTTTTGGGAAAACGTCGACGTTTGCTGGCTTATTTGGCAAAGAAAAATAGAGTACGTTATAAGAAATTAATCGGTCAGTTGAATATTCGGGAGCAGTAATTTAATCGTTCAAATTTTTTTCTTGTTTTATTATTTTTTTAGTAGTCTTATAGTAGTCTTAGATTTTTCATTTTGATGAGCCTCGCTTTGAGGAATTCATGGAATAATCCATTTTCATGGAATAATGAATTAAGGAAGAAAGGATATGAGTCTACCGCTTACAAGAAAAGATCTCATGATAGTCAATATGGGCCCTCAACACCCATCAATGCATGGTGTTCTTCGACTGATCGTTACTCTCGATGGTGAGGATGTTATTGATTGTGAACCCATATTAGGGTATTTACACAGAGGAATGGAAAAAATCGCGGAAAACCGAACTATTATACAATACTTACCTTATGTAACAAGGATATAGAGAGATTGTAGAAAGGGGATAGGATAGTTATTTTTGCAAGAGACTTGTTGTAAATTCCTTAACTTAAGAAAGAAAAAAGAATAAAAACACAGATACATAACATAAAAAAAAGAATAAATAAGACGAGATTCGACCTCCCCCTACATATTTAATTTCCTCTCCTATACAAAAACTAGCAAGACCCACTCCATTGGTAATTCCATCAATAACACCCTTATCAAAAAACTCCGTGAGTTCGGTTAACCCTCTTATACCGAGGGTAAAGACCCTAGTATAGAAAATATCTATATAACCACGATTATATGACCAACTGTATATATTTTTTTTTACTTGATCTAAAAATTCTTTTTTAGGATTTCCTTTGTAAAAAGAGTTTATTAAATCCAAATTCTGAAAAAAAGAATAAGCGGATCCATAGAAGATATATGCTATGAATAAACCAAAGATAGCTAGACTTACAGAAGAAATTGCATTAGTAATAAATTCATATGAATTTACAAAAGAATTAGAACTTTCCTGGGTAAAGTTTATTGAGGGAGTTAACCACTTTGATAATATGGTTAACTCTGCTATTCCATTACCAATTCCTCCATTATCAAAAGAGATTCCTATGAATCCAATGAACAAAGTGAAAAGTAGTAATATAAGAAGAGGAAATAACATAGTATTTCCCGTTTCATGCGGATAGGCAAAAGTTTTTTTAGCCCCAAAAGACGTAGTAAAGGATCCTATCCTATTTCTTGTATTACCTTGAATTTTTGGTATATTTTGTGAAAAAAAAGAAACTCCACTCTTCGTTGTTGATAAAACGAAATCCCTATTCACTCCTTTGGGTATCCTTTTTCCCCATAAGGATATTGAATACAAGGAACTCTCTTTAGTGCTACTGTAATTTTGAAAATGAACACGCAAATACCCATCAAATGTAAGTAAATATATCCGAAACATATAAAAGGCAGTTAATCCTGCAGTAAAGGAGGCTATTATTCCAAAAAAGGGCGAATACAACCAACTATTACTAAGGATTTCATCTTTGGACCAGAAGCAAGCAAGAGGTGGAATACCACAAAGAGAAAGTGTACCCCATAAAAAAGTAGTTCTTGTGATTGGAATGTATTTTCTTAAACCGCCCATAAGAACCATATTTTGACTTTTATCTGGTGAATATCCAACAAGAGGTTCCATTGAATGAATAACGGATCCGGATCCCAAGAACAATAAAGCTTTTGAATAAGCATGAGTGATCAAATGGAATAAAGCAGCTTGATAAGAACCTATACCTAGAGCTAACATCATATAACCCAATTGAGACATTGTAGAATAGGCTAAGCTTCTTTTAATATCTCTCTGAGCAAGAGCTAAAGTAGCTCCTAAGAATAGTGTTATTGTACCTACTAAAGAAATAAAACTCATTATCAAAGGTAAAGATATGAAAAGAGGAAGAAGTCGAGCTAGAAGAAAAATTCCCGCAGCAACCATAGTTGCTGCGTGTATAAGAGCCGAAATAGGAGTGGGCCCTTCCATAGCATCGGGTAACCATACGTGAAGAGGGAATTGTGCGGATTTCGCAACTGCACCAAGGAATAATAAAAAAGCACACAAAGTAGTAAGTAAAGAGTTAATTCCATTATTAGGAATCCAGTTATTAGCTATTTTGAACAAATCCCTAAACTCTAAACTACCTGTTATCCAAAAAAAACCTAAAATTCCTAATAATAGACCAAAATCCCCTACACGATTAGTTACAAAAGCTTTTTGACAAGCACTCGCTGCGATTGGTCGTGTAAACCAAAAGCCTATCAATAAATAAGAACACATTCCCACGAGTTCCCAAAAAAAATAAATTTGTATCAAATTGGAGCTAGTAACCAATCCCAACATGGAAGTATTGAAAAAACTTATATAAACAAAAAATCTCAAATATCCTTCATCGTGAGACATATAACCATCACTATAAATAAGAACCAGGATTCCTACAGTAGTAATTAGTATTAACATAATAGAAGTAAGTGGGTCAATCAAGTATCCAAATTCTAAAGAAAAATCATTATTGACGGTCCAAGACCATAGATATTGATAGATCGAACTTCCATTTATTTGTTGAATAGACAGTTGAACTGAGAATACCATAGCTATACTTAAGAGTAAAACACTAGGAAAAGCCCATATGCGACGAAGATTTTTTGTTGCTGTCGGAATAAGAATAAGGCCAAATCCCATTGACATAATAACTGGAAGTGGGAGAAGAGGGATTACCCATGCATATTGATATGTATGTTCCATAAGAAAAGAAATTGCAATTTTTACTTCAATTTTTACTTCAATTTTTCTATAAAATTGTTTCCGATTCACCAAACCAATTCTTATCTCTTTCTGAAAGAATAAATAAAAAGAATAAGAAAAAATACTGAAATTCTTAATTTTTCCAAAATTTATCTCATTGAAATAATTAAAAATTAAGAATGGGTTTAGTTGGTTAAATTAAAAAAGTTAATAAAATAACTAGGTAACGAAGTTATTTTATTAACTAAATAAAGATATTTATAAAAATAAAAAAAAAAAAGTGGAATCATTTTACTTTCTATTCATAATTCATTTTTATATTTCTTTAAAACAAAGATGAAACAGCTCTCTTGTTCCATAATTAACTGATTGAGTGAATTCCAATGAAAACCTATGTTTATAAGAAATTATCGAATAGTCCTTACTTCATATAGAACTAAAATTCTAATGACTATAAATTACCTAAGTTTTAGAATGTCTTGTTTAAGAGACTCAGTATTTTTTGTTTTGATTGGAATTCCTTTCCTTTATGGAATACCATTCTGAACTTAATTAACTATTTTCATTTTCCCTTCTTTTTATCCCCCCGTCTTATCTTATATGGGGGATAGGCTTCCATACCATATATCTATATATGGAGTATACTTGATATATAAATAGATATAAATAGATTTAAATGAGAAACCCTTCTATATATTCTATATTATTAAAAAAAAAGTATAAAATATATAAAGAAAAAATGTTAAAAAATTCTTGTTGTCTTATCCGCATTAGACAAAATGAAGTAAAAAATAATTCAAAATTTAAGTATCTTTCAGTATCTAAGTATAAATACTAATAAAAAGAAGAAAGAAGGATTGATTTGCAGCAATAGATGTCTTTCACATACAACTAGAAAAAAGTAATTTCCTTTTTGAATGGCAGTTCCAAAAAAACGTACTTCAATGTCAAAAAAGCGTATTCGTAAAAATATTTGGAAGAAAAAGACTTATTTTTCCATAGTACAATCTTATTCTTTAGTAAAATCAAGATCATTTTCGAGCGGTAATGAGCATCCAAAACCAAAGGGTTTTTCTGGGCAACAAACAAATAATAAGATTTTGGAATAATATGAATTGACTTATCAAAAAAGAATTCCAATTATTTAATAATTTGGATTCTTCTTTGAATGTACTTTTATGTGTCGAATTACTCGGTACAATATTCTTAGAACAAAAAACCCCTCTTATCTTATATATACAAGAAAAAAAAAGTTTTGTTTGGTATACTGTGTGCTAAGTATTCTTTTCCTATCAATGAACTTTTCATAATTTTCCTAATAGAATCCTCATATTCTATTAGGAAAATTATGAAAAGTGGAGTATTCTTACAATAGGACTTACAACTTCCACCTATCTTCTCCAAAATCATAAGGTTAGTAAATCTTATTAATAAGAGCATAAAGACTTTCATTCTAGAAATTTTTAAAAAATCCAAAAAGCCTTTTCTATTTATCCATTTTATTTTAATTTCATCATTAAATAGAAACCCTTTTGGATTTTTTTCATTGTATTGAAAGAATTTTCAAAATGTAAAGGGGAAATTAATTAGAAAAAATTAGTTCTATAATTGCAAGTTAGAAAAAAGAAGTTCCAACTCTTTCAAGCAGTGTTTGTGTTTCTATTGGGCAAAGCAAGAGTTTATTGTAAAAAAAAAAAATGGAAACGATACTACCAAACGAAGTCTATTTTAATGAAAACTCTAATGTTCCTAAATTTTATGGACTTTCCCAATATCGACGATTCCCAAGATAATAGCTATTATTCTTTTAAGTTACCTATTATTTGAAGTTAGCCGCCATGGTGAAATTGGTAGACACGCTGCTCTTAGGAAGCAGTGCTCAAGCATCTCGGTTCGAATCCGAGTGGCGGCATTCTTGAAAAAGAATACAATAGATTAGAAATCAATTCGAAATTTACAATTTTGTAATGGGACCTTCCCCTTATGCTATTTGCAACTTTAGAACATATACTAACTCATATCTCTTTCTCAACGATTTCAATTGTGATTACGATTCATTTTATAACCTTATTAGTTCGTGAACTTGGAGGATTACGCGATTCGTCAGAAAAAGGAATGATAGTTACTTTTTTCTCTATAACAGGATTCTTAGTTTCTCGTTGGGCTTCCTCGGGACATTTTCCATTAAGTAATTTATATGAGTCATTGATCTTCCTTTCATGGGCCCTGTATATTCTTCATACCATTCCTAAAATACAGAACTCTAAAAATGATTTAAGCACAATAACTACGCCAAGTACTATTTTAACGCAAGGCTTTGCCACATCGGGTCTTTTAACTGAAATGCATCAATCCACGATACTAGTACCTGCTCTACAATCTCAGTGGTTAATGATGCATGTCAGTATGATGTTATTAAGCTATGCAACTCTTTTGTGCGGATCCTTATTATCTGCCGCTATTCTAATCATTAGATTTCGAAATAATTTCCATTTCTTTTCTAAAAAGAAAAAAAATGTTTTAAATAAAACATTTTTCTTTAGTGATATTAAATATTTTTATGCAAAAAGAAGTGCTTTAAAAAGAACCTCTGTCCCTTCATTTCCAAATTATTACAAATATCAATTAACGGAGCGTTTGGATTCTTGGAGTTATCGTGTCATTAGCCTAGGATTTACCCTTTTAACCGTAGGTATTCTTTGTGGAGCAGTATGGGCTAATGAGGCCTGGGGATCCTATTGGAATTGGGATCCTAAGGAAACTTGGGCATTTATTACTTGGACCATATTCGCAATTTATTTACATAGTAGAACAAATCCAAATTGGAAGGGTACGAATTCTGCACTTATAGCTTTGATAGGATTTCTTATAATTTGGATTTGTTATTTTGGTATAAATCTATTAGGAATAGGCTTACATAGTTATGGTTCGTTTACATTAACACCTAAATGATTACATAAAATAAAACCTTCATGAAATGAAGGTTTTTACTTTTATGTTTTATTTGAGAACCCCTTGAACGCCTTATCAAAGGGTTCTCAAAAATTCGAGATAGATCTAATTATACTTTTTTACTTATTTCTGCATTATATACTTTTTTACTTATTTCTGCATTAATAGAGCAGACGAGTAAAAAAAAGCAAACCTATTTAGGATAATAATTGGATAAGAGAGCCTCTACCCTGTCAACGGATAGGGAGAGAACAAAATCTGGATAAATACCAATTCCTATTACTGGTAAAAAGATACAGATTAAAATAAAGAGTTCTCGTGGTCCAGAATCCACAAAATTTGCGTTTGGAACATTAAATAGCTTGTATCCATAGAACATCTGGCGTAACATAGATAATAAATAAATAGGAGTTAATATCATTCCAATTGCCATTACAAAAGTAATTAGTGTTTTTGGCATTAACAGAAATTTTGGACTAGTAATTAGTCCAAAAAATACTACTAATTCTGCGACAAAACCACTCATTCATGGTAAGGCAAGAGAAGCCATTGAAAAGCTACTAAACATGGTAAAAATTTTAGGCATTGGGATAGATATTCCCCCCAGTTCTTCGAGATAAACAAGACGCATTCTATCAGAAGCGGTTCCTGCCAAGAAAAAAAGTGTAGCACCAATAAATCCATGGGATAATATTTGTAAAATAGCTCCATTGAGTCCAATGTTGGTTATGGAACCAATTCCTATAATTATGAAACCCATGTGAGATACAGAGGAATAAGCTATTCTTTTTTTGAAATTTCGTTGACCAAGAGAAGTTGAAGCTGCATAGATTATTTGGATCGCTCCTATTATTACTAACCAGGGCGAAAATAGATAATGAGCATGAGGTAACAATTCCATGTTGATCCGAATCAATCCATATGCTCCCATCTTTAATAATATTCCCGCTAAAAGCATACATGTACTATAATGTGCTTCCCCATGGGTATCTGGTAACCACGTATGTAGGGGTATAATCGGCAATTTGACAGCATAAGCAATAAGGAAGCCAAAATATAAAAGTATTTCCAAGGTTGCAGGGTATGATTGATTAATTAATCTTTCCAAATCTAATCCTGGTTCGTTGGAACCATATAAGCCCATACCCAGAACTCCGATTAAGAAAAAAATGGAACCGCCTGCAGTATACAAAATAAACTTTGTAGCTGAATATAGACGCCTCTTCCCCCCCCACATGGATAAAAGTAAGTAAACAGGAATTAATTCTAACTCCCACATGATAAAAAAAAGTAAAAGGTCTCGCGAAGAAAATAATCCTATTTGACCACTATACATTGCGAGCATCAGGAAATAGAATAATCGCGAATTCCGTGTAATTGGCCAAGCTGCTAAAGTAGCTAAAGTAGTGATAAATCCTGTCAATAAAATAGATCCTAATGAAAGTCCATCGATTCCCAATCTCCAGTGGAAATCGAAGACATCTATCCATTTATAATCCTCCTTTAATTGGATTAAGGGATCCTCCAGTTGGAAATGATAACAGAACGCATAAGTCATTAGAAGGAATTCTAATAAACAAATAGATATAGTATACCACCTAACGACTTTGTTTCCCTTATGAGGTAAAAAGAAAATTAATGAACCTGCAAATATCGGCAAAACAACAAGTATTGTTAACCAAGGAAAATAACTCATGATAAAGTGATAAAGACAAGATACGTTTTGACCAGAAAAGCCCGTGCTCGATTATTTCGAGCACAGGCTTCTTCGGTAAAGAGGAATCAGACGATTCGAGTGAAGTTTTTTGTAACGTATCAATAAGATAGAGCCATGCTACGTGTTGTTTCAGGCCCTAAATAAACGCGGACACTTAAAAAATCTGTCGGGCAGGCAGATTCACATCTCTTACAACCCACACAATCTTCGGTTCTCGGCGCGGAAGCAATTTGCTTGGCTTTACATCCATCCCAGGGTATCATTTCTAATACATCTGTTGGACAAGCTCGTACACATTGAGTGCATCCTATACATGTATCGTAAATTTTTACGGAATGTGACATTGGATCTATAAATTTTTCTTTTCAACATAAAATTTTTCGATCTGGTAAAAATGAAATTAGTACTATAATGAGTCATATGTATTGTAGACACCAGACGAAGCAATGGTTTATCCAAACTTCAAAAAAAAAAATCTATTTTTTAATCTGTTTGTGAGAAAGCGTGAAGAGAGCCAAGAGACTTTAATTTTGGATTTCAACAATAAATAAGAAATAAGAAAGAATTTTACGAATTGTACAGACGAATTCGAATTAGCCAATAAATTGGCTATCGTCTTTTCAATATAAATTATTGCAATATTCAAATTGCAATATCAATGAATTACAAATACAAAAATTCATTTAAGTGAAAAAGAATACTATGCAATAATCTACTAAAAAAAATGGATATTCTCAAATAATACTAAGAAAATAGTATTGATTTCTATTTATTTTAATATGTGCGCCTTTGTTTAGAGGATTCTATGTCTAATTATTCAAAAGTCTAATTATTCAATAAATTAGATTGATTGATACGAGTGGATTTCCTATTACGATGGATGGAAGAAAGAATGGATAGTCCAATAGCGGCTTCAGCAGCTGCAAGGGCTATAACAAAAATTGCGAAAATATCTCCTTTTAATTGGCGACTATCAAATAGATCAGAAAATGTTACGAGATTTAGATTAATTGAATTCAGTATAAGTTCAAGACATATTAGAGCTCTAACCATGTTTCGGCTTGTGATCAATCCATAGATACCAATCGAAAATAAATAGACACTCAAAAAAAGTACATGCTCAAACATCATTAACTAACTCCTTATCAATCTCGATTCATTTCAATATGAGGGCAAGAATTGAACCGATTCAATTAATTACAATAGAACAATTACACAACAAAAGAAAAAAAAAAAAAAAAAAAGGAGGTATTTGTTGGCAGTAGATGGATTTTACTAAATCAAAATTGTGATTCTTTAGTTATTTATTTTAGATTTGCAATTCTTATAATTTGTACTTTTTCTAAGTTTTCTTATTGCCGAGCCATAGTAATTGCACCTATTAAAGAAACTAGAAGAATTATGGAAATGAGTTCAAACGGAAGATAAAAATCGGTTGCTAAATGAATTCCAATTTGTTGAACATTATTTATGAGACCCTGTTCTACTATTTGGTTTGATCTTGTAGTCCAAAGAATTCCATACCACGACGTATCTGGGATAGTAGTCATTAGTGAAAAAACAATAGTTATACAAACGAGTGAAGTGAACCCATCTCCAATAGTCCAATAATTCTTATCTTTAGACCATTCTGAGCCATTTACGAACATTACAGCGAATATGATCAAGACATTTATGGCTCCCACATAAATAAGAAGTTGTGCGACAGCTACAAAGTAGGAATTTAATAAAAAATAGAATAAGGATATACAAACAAGAACTAATCCCAGCGAAAAGGCAGAATAAATGGGGTTGGTAAGTAATACTACTCCTAGACCCCCTAGTAGAAGAACAAATCCCCCAAATAGCATAAGAATCTCATGTATTGGTCCAGGTAAATCCATTATGGATAAAAAGAAATTAATAGTATAAAATTTTTCATGAACTGACTAAAACTAAAGGATTCAAGGAAGGAAAAAAGGATTAGGGTATTTTTTTGTGTATAAACTTATAGTTATAAATTATATTATATCACGAAAATCTAGTCTGATTTAAAATAAGAAATAATTTCCAATAAGCAGTAGTTTTTCGTTTTTCTTTATAGTTTAATTTTAAAGTTTAATAAAGAATTATTAGATTTTTATAACAGAAAGACAAAATCAAAGTTTAGTAATCAGTAATCGTTCTTGAATTCGAAGATTTTTCTTTGTTTATTTTACTTTCAGACGAATTCCTAATTGTTTGAATTGTGTAATCTCCCATTATGGAGATTGGTAACCGACTTAAAGCAATTTGATTGTAATTCAATTCATGACGATCATAGGTAGAAAGTTCATATTCTTCAGTCATTGATAAACAGCTTGTTGGACAGTACTCAACACAATTGCCACAAAATATACAAACTCCGAAATCAATACTATAATTAAGCAATTGTTTTCTTTTAATATCCTTTTCAAATCTCCAATCCACAACGGGTAAATCTATCGGACATACGCGAACACATACTTCACAAGCAATACATTTATCAAATTCAAAGTGGATTCGCCCTCGGAAACGCTCTGGTGTAATTGATTTTTCATAAGGGTAGTGAATCGTTATAGGTAAACGATTTGTGTGGGATAAGGTAGTTATGAAACTTTGACCTATGTACCTTGTAGCACGTATTGTTTGTTGACCATAACTCATGAACCCAGTTACCATAGGGAACATATTCATTCTAAATATCTATGAAAAAGATATGTTTCTTTCTCTTGTTTGAGAGAGCTTTTGTGTTGAAAATATTCTTACTATTATTGTATTATCTTATTTATAGTGAAACAAGTTGAGAAGAGGTTGTTAATAAGAGATTGCCCAGGGAAATAGGTAAAAGAAATTTCCATCCAAGATTTAATAACTGATCCATTCTCATCCTCGGTAAAGTCCATCTTATTGTGATAGAAATGAAGAGAAATAAATAAGCTTTAGTTAATGTAATAAATATACCCATTGTCATTTCCAAAATTCCAACTGCTTTATTCATTTGGAAAAAATCAAAAAAGGATATATAGGGAATAGATAAATTCCACCCGCCCAAGTAGAGAACTGTTACAAATAAAGAAGAAACTAATAAATTTAGGTAAGAAACAAGATAAAATAAACCATATTTGATACCGGAATATTCAGTTTGGTAACCTGCTACTAATTCTTCCTCCGCTTCTGGTAAATCAAAGGGTAATCTTTCACATTCTGCCAAAGAAGAAATTAAAAAAACCAGAAAACCTATAGGCTGACGCCAAATATTCCATCCAAAAAAACCGTATTTTGACTGTGCTTCAACTATATCAACTGTACTTGAACTGTTAGATAATCATAGTCGGTGATAACATCACAGTTCCCACCGCTATTTCAAAACCGTACATGAAACCTTAGCTTCATACGGCTTCTCTATGATCAGAAAAAGGAAAGGACTGTTTTGTTCCTAGCCCCGGGGGCGTAGATAGAATTAGATAAAATAAAATAGATTTGAAAGTCCTAAATTAGACCAAAGGAATTCCGTCTGCTAGAATAAGAAAAAGCGCTTCCGAATTGATCTCATCCTTTATAATATAATGAAAATTTTTCTTTGTTCAGTAATAACTTAATCTTGGAATAAAACACTTGTTACTTGTTATAGGAATTCAATTAATAAATGGAAAGAGTTGGGTATTAGTTCATGAGCAATTCTGCATGAATATGGATAGAGGAAGGAAATAATGAAAATTTTTTCTAGTGCACTCCATATCTTTTTTACTATTCTTCTTTCCCCAGGGAGGGGGTATTTAAAAAGAAAAAATGGATAAAGGGTTAATTCGTTCTTGATAGCCATTTCCTTAACAAGTGAATGGGAACATACTCTGGATCGGAATCCGAAGAAAGTACTACTTGATAATTTCTACAAATTGCAAGTCCTTATTATGATTCCTTTTATGGGCAAAAATCTCTAATGTTTTAGATTTTCCATTACTAATCCTTTATGTACTTTAGTGTTCCTAACCCTTCACTAACTTTTGGTGGATTCTTCTTATGGATTATTAAGTTATAGTAATAACTAGGAGTATTCTAGTAATGGAATTCCATATCGTGAATCCTTTATTCTTGGCCGCTTCAAGATATGATGACTAATTAAAAAATATCAACCTTGGGATAAAGAGTTTACACTGCTTATGTTTACTTCCACTTTTTTCTTGTACGTAGGAAATGAGATTTTTTCTTTTTACTACAAATTTATAAGCTGTTTTGTTTCACTCATATAGCTATCTAGTTTAACTTACCAACCCAAATACTAAATAAGAAAAGGAATATAAATAGTTAATGGATTTTATAGGAAAAAGATCTATTTTAACGAATCACACGTAGAGATATTGCTAGCACACAAAAAGTTAATGGTATTTCATAACTAATGGATTGAGCAGCAGCTCGTAGACCGCCTGAAAAAGAATATTTATTATTTGAGCTATATCCTGCCATAAGAAGACCAATAGGAGCTATACTTGAAATGGCAATCCATAAAAAAACACCAATACTAAGATCGGCTAAAACAAAATGATATCCCAAAGGGATAACTAAAAAACTTAATAAAACTGATATGACTGCTATAGAGGGTCCAATGCTAAATAAAGAAATATCTCCTCGGGATGGCAGAATATCTTCTTTAAAAAGTAGCTTAGTCCCATCTGCTATAGCTTGAAGCAGGCCCAGGGGGCCAGCATATTCAGGACCAATACGTTGTTGTATCGACGCAGATATTTCTCTTTCTAACCACACAATTACGAGTACCTCTATTGTTATTCCCAAAAGGAGGGTCAAAATGGGTAGAATCGATATCAGTCCATAGACTTCTTTTAATAATTCCAATTTCGAAAAAGAATTGATAGTTTCTACCTCTACCCTATCTATTATCATTTCAACGATCAACTTCCCCCATAATGATATCTATACTACCTAATATCGTCATGATATCAGCCAATTTCATTTTTTTAACTAGCTGAGGAAGAATTTGCAAATTAATAAACCCGGGTGGACGGATTTTCCATCTCCAGGGGAAAAGGCTATCATCTCCTACTAGATAAATCCCTAATTCACCTTTTGGGGCTTCTACTCTTACATAAAGCTCTTGTCTTGACAATTCAAAATTGGGCGAAGGTTTTTTACCAAGAAATTTATACTCAAAATCATTCCATTCAGAATTATTTTCTTTCTTAAAGCGTCGGACTTCTAAATTTTCATAAGGTCCTCCAGGAATTTTTTCTACAGCTTGTTGAATTATTTTGATGGATTCCCTCATTTCACCAATTCGTACTAAATAGCGAGCTAACGAATCCCCTTCTTTTTGCCATTGGACTTTCCAATCAAATTGGTTGTAAGACTCATAAGGATCTACTTTACGAAGATCCCATTGTATTCCAGAAGCTCGTAACATCGGTCCCGATAAGCCCCAATTTACTGCTTCTTCTCCGCTAATAAAACCTACTCCTTCAACTCGCTCTAAAAAAATTGGATTCTGTGTAATAAGTTGTTGATATTCAACAACTCCGCGTAAAAAATAATCACAGAAATCTAAACATTTATCGATCCATCCATAAGGTAGATCGGCGGCTACTCCTCCGATGCGAAAGTAATTGTGCATCATTCGCATACCTGTAGCAGCTTCAAATAGATCATATATTAATTCTCTCTCTCTAAAAATATAGAAAAAAGGAGTCTGTGCGCCGAGATCCGCCATAAAAGGTCCAAGCCATAGCAAGTGAGAAGCTATCCGGCTTAATTCTAACATAATTACCCTAATATAGCTGGCTCTTTGTGGTATTTGAATATTCTCCAAGAATTCTGGTGCATTTACTGTTATTGCTTCTGTAAACATAGTAGCTAAATAATCCCACCTTGTTACATAAGGTAAGTATTGTATAATAGTTCGGTTTTCCGCGATTTTTTCCATTCCTCTGTGTAAATACCCTAATATGGGTTCACAATCAATAACATCCTCACCATCGAGAGTAACGATCAGTCGAAGAACACCATGCATTGATGGGTGTTGAGGGCCCATATTGACTATCATGAGATCTTTTCTTGTAAGCGGTAGACTCATATCCTTTCTTCCTTAATTCATTATTCCATGAAAATGGATTATTCCATGAATTCCTCAAAGCGAGGCTCATCAAAATGAAAAATCTAAGACTACTATAAGACTACTAAAAAAATAATAAAACAAGAAAAAAATTTGAACGATTAAATTACTGCTCCCGAATATTCAACTGACCGATTAATTTCTTATAACGTACTCTATTTTTCTTTGCCAAATAAGCCAGCAAACGTCGACGTTTTCCCAAAAGTCTTCGTAGACCTCTTTCCGATGAAAAATCTTTTTTGTGTAATTCCAAATGTGAAGCAAGTCTCCGTATCTTATTGGTGAAACTGAATACTTGAAATTCAACAGAACCCCTGTTTTCTTCTTTTTCTTCTTTAACCATAAATCCAAAAATTTTTCTACCTCCTTTCTTTTTCATGTATTTTTCTGATCAGGAAAAATACAAAATTATGTCAGTTATTTTGAAGTTATTCTAATCTCGTACACACACAAATTTGCAATTATTCATCTACTACTGGAATTTGGATTTATTTTATCGATGCAAATTGGATTTGGATAGAAGGGTACATTCTTTCTAATATTTTAGATAGAAGAAATGTTTCTTCTATCTAAAATATTAGAAAGAATTTTGCTGATTTATTTATTGCTATATGCAATTTATGGAATTGATACACCATTTAATTGATATCATTTAGCAAAATGAAACACAGCATATGCATCCATCTTTTGGCTCGAGAATTTCACGGGATAGAGATATGGTATAAGAAATAGACTATTAAGTAACTCTAAATGAATTGTGGATACATCTGTATCCTTAACATACTGAAACGATTGTCATTATTCGTATCAAACCAATAGCGATTCATACAAGCTAAATCTTCTAATCAATGGTGGGCCAATAATGAATTTTTTTGCATATGTATTAAGACGCTTGGCCTGATTTCGAAATTGTCCAGAGTTTTATATGTTGTTTTCATTGCAAAATGATGGGTCTCCTTCCATAACTTTCCAATTACGAGTACGAGAATTGAAAGACATGAAAATTCTCAATTC
>NW_028261106.1:27500-34291 GCF_056163025.1 Triticum urartu | reverse complement strand
CTTATGCATTATGTTCGATATCAAGGAAAGGCAATTCTTGCATCAAAAGGCACTTTTTTTTTGAAGAAGAAATGGAAATGCTACCTTATCAATTTCTGGCAATATTATTTCTGTTTTTGGACTCAGCCGCGAAGAATCCATATAAACCAATTAGCAAACTCTTGCTTCGATTTTATGGGGTACCTTTCAAGTGTACAAAAAAGTTCTTTGTTAGTAAGGAATCAAATGCTGGAGAATTCATTTCTAATAGATACTCGAATGAAAAAATTCGATACCATAGTCCCCGCTACTCTCCTCATAGGATACTTATCAAAAGCTCAATTTTGTACTGGATCGGGCATCCTATTAGTAAACCATTTGGACAGATTTATCAGATTGGGATATTCTTGATCGATTTGGTCGGATATGTAGAAATCTTTTTCATTATCATAGTGGATCTTCGAAAAAACGGACTTTGTATCGACTAAAGTATATACTTCGACTTTCATGTGCTAGAACTTTAGCTCGTAAACATAAAAGCACGGTACGAACTTTTATGCAACGATTGGGTTCGGCATTTTTAGAAGAATTTTTTATGGAAGAAGAGCAAGTTTTTCTTTGATGTTCACCAAAACAACTCTTTTTTCTTTCTGTGGATCACACACTGAGCGTATTTGGTATTTGGATATTATACGTATCAATGACCTGGTCAACCCTCTTAATTAATCATTAGACGAAATTAAGAAACAGGAAAGGGTTGATAAATGATCAAGAAAAAACTTTTCTATTTTTCATCTGAAATGTTCTTTTTATTATAATAAAGAGTAGGTGAATCAACTTACTAATTAAAAAAATTAGTAGAACTTCCTCTTTGGAATAGAAATTGCTATTTCTACATAGGGAAAGTCGTGTGCAATGAAAAATGCAAGCACGATTTGGGGAGGATTTTTCTCTATTGTAACAAGGAAGAATTATCTACTCCATCCGACTAGTTCCGGGTTCGAGTCCCGGGCAACCCATATAGAAAAGACCCATCAAAGTTTTTCACTTTGACTCACTTCATTTACAAATACAAAATTATTGGTTTGGTTAATTTAGTTATATGGATAGCTAATCTTTGGGCTGACTTGGTTGACATTGGTATATAGTCTATGTTATACTGTTAAATAACAAGCCTTCTATTATCTATATTCTAGTTAATACGTGTGCTTGGGAGTCCTTGCAATTTGAATAAACCAAGATCTTACCATGACTGCAATTTTAGAGAGACGCGAAAGTACAAGCCTGTGGGGTCGCTTCTGCAACTGGATAACTAGCACTGAAAATCGTCTTTACATCGGATGGTTCGGTGTTTTGATGATCCCTACCTTATTGACCGCAACTTCTGTATTTATTATCGCCTTCATCGCTGCCCCTCCAGTAGATATTGATGGTATTCGTGAGCCTGTTTCTGGTTCTTTACTTTATGGAAACAATATTATCTCTGGTGCTATTATCCCTACTTCTGCGGCGATCGGATTGCACTTTTACCCAATTTGGGAAGCTGCATCTGTTGATGAGTGGTTATACAATGGTGGTCCTTATGAGCTAATTGTTCTACACTTCTTACTTGGTGTAGCTTGTTATATGGGTCGTGAGTGGGAACTTAGTTTCCGTCTGGGTATGCGTCCTTGGATTGCTGTTGCATATTCAGCTCCTGTTGCAGCTGCTACTGCTGTTTTCTTGATTTACCCTATTGGTCAAGGAAGCTTTTCTGATGGTATGCCTTTAGGAATCTCTGGTACTTTCAACTTTATGATTGTATTCCAGGCAGAGCACAACATCCTTATGCATCCATTCCACATGTTAGGTGTAGCTGGTGTATTCGGCGGTTCCTATTCAGTGCTATGCATGGTTCCTTGGTAACCTCTAGTTTGATCAGGGAAACTACTGAAAATGAATCCGCTAATGAGGGTTACAAATTTGGTCAAGAGGAAGAAACTTATAATATTGTGGCTGCTCATGGTTATTTTGGCCGATTAATCTTCCAATATGCTAGTTTCAACAACTCTCGTTCTTTACACTTCTTCTTGGCTGCTTGGCCTGTAGTAGGAATCTGGTTCACTGCTTTAGGTATTAGTACTATGGCTTTCAACCTAAATGGTTTCAATTTCAACCAATCTGTAGTTGATAGTCAAGGTCGCGTTATTAATACTTGGCTGATATCATCAACCGTGCTAACCTTGGTATGGAAGTAATGCACGAACGTAATGCTCACAACTTCCCTCTAGACTTAGCTGCTGTTGAAGTTCCATCTATTAATGGATAAGGTTTTTCTGCTAACATATAAGAATTTTTGAAGACAGAAATACCCAATATCTTGTTCTAGCAAGATATTGGGTATTTCTGTCTTTATTTTGAATCTTTTTTTCTTCTTAATCTTTCTATTCAGAATTCAGTTAACGACGAGATTTAGTATCCTTTCTTGCATTTTCATAACTCGTGAAATGCCGAGTAGGCACGAATTCCCCCAATTTGCGACCTACCATAGGATTTGTTATGTAAATAGGTATATGTTCCTTTCCATTATGAATCGCGATTGTATGGCCAACCATTGTGGGTAGAATGCTAGATGCCCGGGACCACGTTACTATTGTTTCTTTCTCCTCCTTCATATTGACCTTTTCTATCTTTGCCAATAAATGATGAGCTACAAAAGGATTCGTTTTTTTTCGTGTCACAGCTGATTACTCCTTTTTTCCTTTTAAAGAGTGGCATTCTATGTCCAATATCTCGATCGAAGTACGGAGGTCAGAATAAATAGAATAATGATCAATGGAAAAAAGAAAAAAATCCTTAGCTGGATAAGGGGCGGATGTAGCCAAGTGGATCAAGGCAGTGGATTGTGAATCCACCATGCGCGGGTTCAATTCCGTCGTTCGCCCATCGCATTATTGCAAATTCCAAAAATGCAATTTTCCATATTCCTAGTTACGTATTTACTTACGGCGACGAAGAATAAAACTATCGCTATATTTTTTCCTTTTCCTAGTTCTTCTTCCAAGCGCAGGATAACCCCAAGGGGTTGTGGGTTTTTTTTCTACCAATGGGAGCTTTCCCTTCACCGCCCCCATGGGGGTGGTCCACAGGGTTCATAACTACCCCTCTTACTACGGGGCGTTTACCTAGCCAACACTTAGATCCGGCTCTACCCAAACTTTTTTGGTTCACCCCAACATTACCCACTTGTCCGACTGTTGCTAAGCAGTTTTGGGATACTAAACGGACCTCCCCAGATGGTAATCTTAAAGTGGCCGATTTACCCTCTTTTGCAATGAGTTTCGCTACAGCACCTGCTGCTCTAGCTAATTGCCCACCCCTTCCACGTGTGATTTCTATGTTATGCATGGCCGTGCCTAAGGGCATATCGGTTGAAGTAGATTCTTCTTTTCTCTCAAAAAACCCCTTCCCAAACTGTACAAGCTTCTTCCAAAGCATACGGCTTTCTAGATGTATATGACGATCTCTAGACAGATGGATCTTATATGAATCATATGATGAAGTACCACATGAGTGGATATATAGGAAAGGAATCCAAATCTGCCGAATCGCTCATGTTATGATCTTCTACATCCTAGGTCTCTGCGTTCCGTCATCTGGCTTATGTTCTTCATGTAGCATTCAGATCGAATGACTCTATGAAATTACGTCGATACTTCCACATATTATGGGTAACGTAGGAGACATCCCTATTTTCCCCCGGGGGTCTTAATTACCACTGCTTAGCTTTCAATTTGCCTCTGACCATCAAATTAAATGTGAATAACCCGTCCTCCTCTCTTTGAAACAAGGGGCGCTTCCGGTTCTGTGCGTGCTTCAAACAATTTTGTCTTCTCCATATTACCATATCTCTAGAGCCAATAATTTTCTATGAGGAACTACTGAACTCAATCACTTGCTGCCGTTACTCAACAGTTTTCTGTTGAGGTCTATCCCGTAGAGGTAGTCAAATTGGATCAGTGATCGATTTCTAGGTTTCGTCGTAAACCTAATTGGTTACTTCCAATTACGTAAATCAATAGTTCAAACCGCACTCAAAGGTAGGGCATTTCCCATTGATATAGGAACTTTTGTACCAGAAACAATAGTATCTCCAATTATAGCCCCTCTGGGATGTAAAATATATCTCTTCTCACCATCCCCATAGTGTATGAGACAAATGTATGCATTTCGATTAGGGTCGTATTCTATGGTTACGATTCTACCAGATATGTCTTTTTGATTCCGTCGAAAATCTATTTTACGGTATAGGCGCTTATGACCTCCCCCTCTATGCCTTGCGGTAATGATTCCTCTGGAATTACGACCTTTACCACAACGGTGCCGTCCATGGATCAAATTATTTCGTGGATTGGATTTCACTTGCCTGTCTACGGTTCCCTTGCGTGTGCTCGGGATAGGTGTTTTGTATAAATGTTTCGCCGTATTATTAAGTATTCTCCTTTAGTTTTTTTCTCTATCTAGAAGTGGAATAGAATAACCCGGTTGAAGGGTAATGATCATACGTCTGTAATGCATTGTATGGCCCAGAATAGGTCCTATTCTTCTACCTTTTCCAGGTAGTCGATGGCTATTCACAGCTACCACCTTAACACCAAAGAAGAGTTCGACCCAATGCTTTATTTCTGTCTTAGTGAATCCCGATTCGACATTAAAAGTATATTGATTCTTTCCCAATAAACGAAGACTTTTTTCTGTAAATACTGCGTATTTGATTCCATCCATAAATCGACTTTCCCTCCTATGCTCTGAGTTCCAGTATCGATAAGAATTCGAGTTCTTATTGTTCTTATGTTATGGTATGAATATACCATACCAATTCGTTATGTATGGATGATGGATGAGATTCCATGGATAGAGAGCCAGTTCCAATAGACTTATGGAATGTTCCCGTTCGTGTGCATCCAGCAGGAATTGAACCCGCAAATTTACCAATTATGAGTTGGGCGCTTTAACCATTCAGCCATGGATGCTTAACAGGGATCATCGTACATCGTAAATAACCAATTTTCATATAGAAAGACATATCATAGAAAAATGAAATCGAAAATATTCCGAGATGGCAAATATTCGGAGATGACTATGAAAACACCTCTCTGGATCCTCGAATTGAAAGAGAGATTGAGAGGGATCAAGAATCCTAATTCTCGCTATTTGGAATGGATCCAATTCTATTGAGTCTGACTCATAGTGATCATTTCTCTTTAGCAAAGAATGACCTTGGTTATCAAAGGATTGAACAACCGGGATCCATTTACTTATGATACCTAGTTGGCATTGATAACAAGGATCTAATGAATTATGAGTTTAATAGATCCTCTTTAGCAGAAAGACGTATATTCCTTGCTCATTATCAGACAATCACTTATTCCCAAACCTCGTGTGGGACTAATCGTTTTCATTTACCATCTCATGGAAAACCCTTTTCGTTCCGCTTAGCCCTATCGGGTATTTTAGTGATAGGTTCTGTAGGAACTGGACGATCCTATTTGGTCAAATACCTAACGAAAAATTACGATTTTCCTTTCATTAAGGTACGAGGGCTTCTTATTCCACAAGAACGAAAGCACCTTTTCATTCTTTCATATACTAGGGGTTTTTACTTGGAAAAGACAATGTTCCATACTAAAGGATTCGGGTCCATAACCACGAGTTCCAGTGCACTAGATCTTGTAGCACTTAGCAACGAAGCCCTATCCATTAGTATTCCACATAAGAAATCCATTCTAGAAAAAAATACAATTAGATTAGCTCTTCATAGACAAACTTGGGGTTTGCGAGCCAAGGTAAGATCGGCTCGGGATCATGGGACCCTTTTCTATCAGATAGGAGGGGCTCTTGTACAAAATAGACTTACTAAGTAATAACCCCATAGAATCTATCTATATAAAGATAAAGAGGCAATCGTGTCAGGAAGCGGGTTTTTCTTTGGCCAAAAGGTACTTCGAACTTGGAACGAGCATGAAGAGATTAACGAGACTTCTTTCTCTTTTGAGTTTTTCTGGCGGACCTGCCGCGCAAGATCTTTGGTCTTCCCCTGGAACCGATGAAAAAAAGTGGATCGCTTCTTATGTACTCGCTCAGAATGATTCTTCTCTATCTATAGTTCATGGCCTATTAGAAGTAGAAGGTGCTCTGGTGCAATCCTTACCGACAGAAAAAGATTGCAGTCAGGTTGATAATAGTCGAGTGACATTACTTCGTCGGTCCGAACTAAGGAATCTGTTAGAAATGTTTTGAAATGGATATTGTTCTCTCTTTGATCAGGGATTGCTATATGAAAAGAAGTGGAGTTTGAAAAAGGGAACGGAATGCTCAAACCGGAACTGCTAGAGGAACGAATTTTCAATAGCATAACTTGGGCTCCTAGAATATGGCGCCCTTGGGACAATCTATTTGATTGCAGGGTTTTGTTCCGAAGCAAAGATATCCGCGGAGGCCGGTTCGTTCGTCCTATTCTGATATTCAGGACCAAGAGGTACTGGATTCTCTTTCGGATAGGCCCTGAAAGGAGAAGAAAGGCTGAAATGCCAACGGACCTCTGTCTATTCTCTAATTCACCCGATCCGATAGTACCCGTTTTTGGAACGTCCAGTGCCAAAGTCACTGAATGGGTAAGTCACCAATCCAATCCCTTTGACAAATCGGATGTCATATTAGATATCATATTCTATATATATAGAAATATCATAGATAGAATAGACATATAGAATTTTTGGTCGGCAAATTCGAAGGAATCATTGAGTGAAAAAGGAGCAAAGAATGACAAAAGA
>NW_028261106.1:0-12500 GCF_056163025.1 Triticum urartu | reverse complement strand
CTCTCAACCCATGAACAATATGAGTCCGAAGCTTCTTTCGTAACTCCCATAATTTCTTCGTAGTGGCTCCGTTCCATGCCTCATTTCATAGGGAAGCCCAAAGTGGCTCTATTTCATTCTATTTCACTTCCTAGCACTTCCTATCATTTAATATCCATCCCTTTGGTCTTATTGACATAAGAGATGTCATTTATAGTCTATCTCTTTCTATATATGGAAAGTCAAGAAATTCTCATCGAAACATCGAGAAATTGTGCATATAGAAAACTCTAAAGAAAGAAAAAAAGGAGACCCATGCCATGATTTTCAAATCTTTTCTATTTAGTAGTCTAAGTTTCTCGATGAGGATAATTAATTCGGTCGTTGTGGTCGGACTCTATTATGGATTTCTGACTACATTCTCCATAGGTCCCTCTTAGATCTTCTTTCTCCAATCTTGGATTAGGGAAGAAGGAGATATTCGCGACTACTGGCGATTTCATTATGGGGCAGCTCATGATCTTCATATCGATCTATTATCCACCTCTGTATCTATTCTTTCTTAGCTAAACAGGTGGAAGATCTATCCAATTTGGTTATATTATATCATGGACTCGAAAAACGGATCTGAATTTGACTGAAATGCACGATCTTCACAGGTATCACTTTTCACGATACCTAAAAGGTGGAATAGCGATTTTCGAACCATTTCCTATAAGAGAATGGTTTCCATTACTTTGAGAAATGGATTCTTATATCAAACTATAGCTATTGCATTAAAGAAGAAAAGAAACTAATAGAAGTCGAAGACGCGGAATGATAGTGAATAGAGAGAAAGATTCTTCTGATTTTCTTGTTTCTATCTACTAGACGCCGTAGAGAATTGAGAATTTTCATGTCTTTCAATTCTCGTACTCGTAATTGGAAAGTTATGGAAGGAGACCCATCATTTTGCAATGAAAACAACATATAAAACTCTGGACAATTTCGAAATCAGGCCAAGCGTCTTAATACATATGCAAAAAAATTCATTATTGGCCCACCATTGATTAGAAGATTTAGCTTGTATGAATCGCTATTGGTTTGATACGAATAATGACAATCGTTTCAGTATGTTAAGGATACAGATGTATCCACAATTCATTTAGAGTTACTTAATAGTCTATTTCTTATACCATATCTCTATCCCGTGAAATTCTCGAGCCAAAAGATGGATGCATATGCTGTGTTTCATTTTGCTAAATGATATCAATTAAATGGTGTATCAATTCCATAAATTGCATATAGCAATAAATAAATCAGCAAAATTCTTTCTAATATTTTAGATAGAAGAAACATTTCTTCTATCTAAAATATTAGAAAGAATGTACCCTTCTATCCAAATCCAATTTGCATCGATAAAATAAATCCAAATTCCAGTAGTAGATGAATAATTGCAAATTTGTGTGTGTACGAGATTAGAATAACTTCAAAATAACTGACATAATTTTGTATTTTTCCTGATCAGAAAAATACATGAAAAAGAAAGGAGGTAGAAAAATTTTTGGATTTATGGTTAAAGAAGAAAAAGAAGAAAACAGGGGTTCTGTTGAATTTCAAGTATTCAGTTTCACCAATAAGATACGGAGACTTGCTTCACATTTGGAATTACACAAAAAAGATTTTTCATCGGAAAGAGGTCTACGAAGACTTTTGGGAAAACGTCGACGTTTGCTGGCTTATTTGGCAAAGAAAAATAGAGTACGTTATAAGAAATTAATCGGTCAGTTGAATATTCGGGAGCAGTAATTTAATCGTTCAAATTTTTTTCTTGTTTTATTATTTTTTTAGTAGTCTTATAGTAGTCTTAGATTTTTCATTTTGATGAGCCTCGCTTTGAGGAATTCATGGAATAATCCATTTTCATGGAATAATGAATTAAGGAAGAAAGGATATGAGTCTACCGCTTACAAGAAAAGATCTCATGATAGTCAATATGGGCCCTCAACACCCATCAATGCATGGTGTTCTTCGACTGATCGTTACTCTCGATGGTGAGGATGTTATTGATTGTGAACCCATATTAGGGTATTTACACAGAGGAATGGAAAAAATCGCGGAAAACCGAACTATTATACAATACTTACCTTATGTAACAAGGATATAGAGAGATTGTAGAAAGGGGATAGGATAGTTATTTTTGCAAGAGACTTGTTGTAAATTCCTTAACTTAAGAAAGAAAAAAGAATAAAAACACAGATACATAACATAAAAAAAAGAATAAATAAGACGAGATTCGACCTCCCCCTACATATTTAATTTCCTCTCCTATACAAAAACTAGCAAGACCCACTCCATTGGTAATTCCATCAATAACACCCTTATCAAAAAACTCCGTGAGTTCGGTTAACCCTCTTATACCGAGGGTAAAGACCCTAGTATAGAAAATATCTATATAACCACGATTATATGACCAACTGTATATATTTTTTTTTACTTGATCTAAAAATTCTTTTTTAGGATTTCCTTTGTAAAAAGAGTTTATTAAATCCAAATTCTGAAAAAAAGAATAAGCGGATCCATAGAAGATATATGCTATGAATAAACCAAAGATAGCTAGACTTACAGAAGAAATTGCATTAGTAATAAATTCATATGAATTTACAAAAGAATTAGAACTTTCCTGGGTAAAGTTTATTGAGGGAGTTAACCACTTTGATAATATGGTTAACTCTGCTATTCCATTACCAATTCCTCCATTATCAAAAGAGATTCCTATGAATCCAATGAACAAAGTGAAAAGTAGTAATATAAGAAGAGGAAATAACATAGTATTTCCCGTTTCATGCGGATAGGCAAAAGTTTTTTTTAGCCCCAAAAGACGTAGTAAAGGATCCTATCCTATTTCTTGTATTACCTTGAATTTTTGGTATATTTTGTGAAAAAAAAGAAACTCCACTCTTCGTTGTTGATAAAACGAAATCCCTATTCACTCCTTTGGGTATCCTTTTTCCCCATAAGGATATTGAATACAAGGAACTCTCTTTAGTGCTACTGTAATTTTGAAAATGAACACGCAAATACCCATCAAATGTAAGTAAATATATCCGAAACATATAAAAGGCAGTTAATCCTGCAGTAAAGGAGGCTATTATTCCAAAAAAGGGCGAATACAACCAACTATTACTAAGGATTTCATCTTTGGACCAGAAGCAAGCAAGAGGTGGAATACCACAAAGAGAAAGTGTACCCCATAAAAAAGTAGTTCTTGTGATTGGAATGTATTTTCTTAAACCGCCCATAAGAACCATATTTTGACTTTTATCTGGTGAATATCCAACAAGAGGTTCCATTGAATGAATAACGGATCCGGATCCCAAGAACAATAAAGCTTTTGAATAAGCATGAGTGATCAAATGGAATAAAGCAGCTTGATAAGAACCTATACCTAGAGCTAACATCATATAACCCAATTGAGACATTGTAGAATAGGCTAAGCTTCTTTTAATATCTCTCTGAGCAAGAGCTAAAGTAGCTCCTAAGAATAGTGTTATTGTACCTACTAAAGAAATAAAACTCATTATCAAAGGTAAAGATATGAAAAGAGGAAGAAGTCGAGCTAGAAGAAAAATTCCCGCAGCAACCATAGTTGCTGCGTGTATAAGAGCCGAAATAGGAGTGGGCCCTTCCATAGCATCGGGTAACCATACGTGAAGAGGGAATTGTGCGGATTTCGCAACTGCACCAAGGAATAATAAAAAAGCACACAAAGTAGTAAGTAAAGAGTTAATTCCATTATTAGGAATCCAGTTATTAGCTATTTTGAACAAATCCCTAAACTCTAAACTACCTGTTATCCAAAAAAAACCTAAAATTCCTAATAATAGACCAAAATCCCCTACACGATTAGTTACAAAAGCTTTTTGACAAGCACTCGCTGCGATTGGTCGTGTAAACCAAAAGCCTATCAATAAATAAGAACACATTCCCACGAGTTCCCAAAAAAAATAAATTTGTATCAAATTGGAGCTAGTAACCAATCCCAACATGGAAGTATTGAAAAAACTTATATAAACAAAAAATCTCAAATATCCTTCATCGTGAGACATATAACCATCACTATAAATAAGAACCAGGATTCCTACAGTAGTAATTAGTATTAACATAATAGAAGTAAGTGGGTCAATCAAGTATCCAAATTCTAAAGAAAAATCATTATTGACGGTCCAAGACCATAGATATTGATAGATCGAACTTCCATTTATTTGTTGAATAGACAGTTGAACTGAGAATACCATAGCTATACTTAAGAGTAAAACACTAGGAAAAGCCCATATGCGACGAAGATTTTTTGTTGCTGTCGGAATAAGAATAAGGCCAAATCCCATTGACATAATAACTGGAAGTGGGAGAAGAGGGATTACCCATGCATATTGATATGTATGTTCCATAAGAAAAGAAATTGCAATTTTTACTTCAATTTTTACTTCAATTTTTCTATAAAATTGTTTCCGATTCACCAAACCAATTCTTATCTCTTTCTGAAAGAATAAATAAAAAGAATAAGAAAAAATACTGAAATTCTTAATTTTTCCAAAATTTATCTCATTGAAATAATTAAAAATTAAGAATGGGTTTAGTTGGTTAAATTAAAAAAGTTAATAAAATAACTAGGTAACGAAGTTATTTTATTAACTAAATAAAGATATTTATAAAAATAAAAAAAAAAAAGTGGAATCATTTTACTTTCTATTCATAATTCATTTTTATATTTCTTTAAAACAAAGATGAAACAGCTCTCTTGTTCCATAATTAACTGATTGAGTGAATTCCAATGAAAACCTATGTTTATAAGAAATTATCGAATAGTCCTTACTTCATATAGAACTAAAATTCTAATGACTATAAATTACCTAAGTTTTAGAATGTCTTGTTTAAGAGACTCAGTATTTTTTGTTTTGATTGGAATTCCTTTCCTTTATGGAATACCATTCTGAACTTAATTAACTATTTTCATTTTCCCTTCTTTTTCCCCCCGTCTTATCTTATATGGGGATAGGCTTCCATACCATATATCTATATATGGAGTATACTTGATATATAAATAGATATAAATAGATTTAAATGAGAAACCCTTCTATATATTCTATATTATTAAAAAAAAAGTATAAAATATATAAAGAAAAAATGTTAAAAAATTCTTGTTGTCTTATCCGCATTAGACAAAATGAAGTAAAAAATAATTCAAAATTTAAGTATCTTTCAGTATCTAAGTATAAATACTAATAAAAAGAAGAAAGAAGGATTGATTTGCAGCAATAGATGTCTTTCACATACAACTAGAAAAAAGTAATTTCCTTTTTGAATGGCAGTTCCAAAAAAACGTACTTCAATGTCAAAAAAGCGTATTCGTAAAAATATTTGGAAGAAAAAGACTTATTTTTCCATAGTACAATCTTATTCTTTAGTAAAATCAAGATCATTTTCGAGCGGTAATGAGCATCCAAAACCAAAGGGTTTTTCTGGGCAACAAACAAATAATAAGATTTTGGAATAATATGAATTGACTTATCAAAAAAGAATTCCAATTATTTAATAATTTGGATTCTTCTTTGAATGTACTTTTATGTGTCGAATTACTCGGTACAATATTCTTAGAACAAAAAACCCCTCTTATCTTATATATACAAGAAAAAAAAAGTTTTGTTTGGTATACTGTGTGCTAAGTATTCTTTTCCTATCAATGAACTTTTCATAATTTTCCTAATAGAATCCTCATATTCTATTAGGAAAATTATGAAAAGTGGAGTATTCTTACAATAGGACTTACAACTTCCACCTATCTTCTCCAAAATCATAAGGTTAGTAAATCTTATTAATAAGAGCATAAAGACTTTCATTCTAGAAATTTTTAAAAAATCCAAAAAGCCTTTTCTATTTATCCATTTTATTTTAATTTCATCATTAAATAGAAACCCTTTTGGATTTTTTTCATTGTATTGAAAGAATTTTCAAAATGTAAAGGGGAAATTAATTAGAAAAAATTAGTTCTATAATTGCAAGTTAGAAAAAAGAAGTTCCAACTCTTTCAAGCAGTGTTTGTGTTTCTATTGGGCAAAGCAAGAGTTTATTGTAAAAAAAAAAAATGGAAACGATACTACCAAACGAAGTCTATTTTAATGAAAACTCTAATGTTCCTAAATTTTATGGACTTTCCCAATATCGACGATTCCCAAGATAATAGCTATTATTCTTTTAAGTTACCTATTATTTGAAGTTAGCCGCCATGGTGAAATTGGTAGACACGCTGCTCTTAGGAAGCAGTGCTCAAGCATCTCGGTTCGAATCCGAGTGGCGGCATTCTTGAAAAAGAATACAATAGATTAGAAATCAATTCGAAATTTACAATTTTGTAATGGGACCTTCCCCTTATGCTATTTGCAACTTTAGAACATATACTAACTCATATCTCTTTCTCAACGATTTCAATTGTGATTACGATTCATTTTATAACCTTATTAGTTCGTGAACTTGGAGGATTACGCGATTCGTCAGAAAAAGGAATGATAGTTACTTTTTTCTCTATAACAGGATTCTTAGTTTCTCGTTGGGCTTCCTCGGGACATTTTCCATTAAGTAATTTATATGAGTCATTGATCTTCCTTTCATGGGCCCTGTATATTCTTCATACCATTCCTAAAATACAGAACTCTAAAAATGATTTAAGCACAATAACTACGCCAAGTACTATTTTAACGCAAGGCTTTGCCACATCGGGTCTTTTAACTGAAATGCATCAATCCACGATACTAGTACCTGCTCTACAATCTCAGTGGTTAATGATGCATGTCAGTATGATGTTATTAAGCTATGCAACTCTTTTGTGCGGATCCTTATTATCTGCCGCTATTCTAATCATTAGATTTCGAAATAATTTCCATTTCTTTTCTAAAAAGAAAAAAAATGTTTTAAATAAAACATTTTTCTTTAGTGATATTAAATATTTTTATGCAAAAAGAAGTGCTTTAAAAAGAACCTCTGTCCCTTCATTTCCAAATTATTACAAATATCAATTAACGGAGCGTTTGGATTCTTGGAGTTATCGTGTCATTAGCCTAGGATTTACCCTTTTAACCGTAGGTATTCTTTGTGGAGCAGTATGGGCTAATGAGGCCTGGGGATCCTATTGGAATTGGGATCCTAAGGAAACTTGGGCATTTATTACTTGGACCATATTCGCAATTTATTTACATAGTAGAACAAATCCAAATTGGAAGGGTACGAATTCTGCACTTATAGCTTTGATAGGATTTCTTATAATTTGGATTTGTTATTTTGGTATAAATCTATTAGGAATAGGCTTACATAGTTATGGTTCGTTTACATTAACACCTAAATGATTACATAAAATAAAACCTTCATGAAATGAAGGTTTTTACTTTTATGTTTTATTTGAGAACCCCTTGAACGCCTTATCAAAGGGTTCTCAAAAATTCGAGATAGATCTAATTATACTTTTTTACTTATTTCTGCATTATATACTTTTTTACTTATTTCTGCATTAATAGAGCAGACGAGTAAAAAAAAGCAAACCTATTTAGGATAATAATTGGATAAGAGAGCCTCTACCCTGTCAACGGATAGGGAGAGAACAAAATCTGGATAAATACCAATTCCTATTACTGGTAAAAAGATACAGATTAAAATAAAGAGTTCTCGTGGTCCAGAATCCACAAAATTTGCGTTTGGAACATTAAATAGCTTGTATCCATAGAACATCTGGCGTAACATAGATAATAAATAAATAGGAGTTAATATCATTCCAATTGCCATTACAAAAGTAATTAGTGTTTTTGGCATTAACAGAAATTTTGGACTAGTAATTAGTCCAAAAAAATACTACTAATTCTGCGACAAAACCACTCATTCCTGGTAAGGCAAGAGAAGCCATTGAAAAGCTACTAAACATGGTAAAAATTTTAGGCATTGGGATAGATATTCCCCCCAGTTCTTCGAGATAAACAAGACGCATTCTATCAGAAGCGGTTCCTGCCAAGAAAAAAAGTGTAGCACCAATAAATCCATGGATAATATTTGTAAAATAGCTCCATTGAGTCCAATGTTGGTTATGGAACCAATTCCTATAATTATGAAACCCATGTGAGATACAGAGGAATAAGCTATTCTTTTTTTGAAATTTCGTTGACCAAGAGAAGTTGAAGCTGCATAGATTATTTGGATCGCTCCTATTATTACTAACCAGGGCGAAAATAGATAATGAGCATGAGGTAACAATTCCATGTTGATCCGAATCAATCCATATGCTCCCATCTTTAATAATATTCCCGCTAAAAGCATACATGTACTATAATGTGCTTCCCCATGGGTATCTGGTAACCACGTATGTAGGGGTATAATCGGCAATTTGACAGCATAAGCAATAAGGAAGCCAAAATATAAAAGTATTTCCAAGGTTGCAGGGTATGATTGATTAATTAATCTTTCCAAATCTAATCCTGGTTCGTTGGAACCATATAAGCCCATACCCAGAACTCCGATTAAGAAAAAAATGGAACCGCCTGCAGTATACAAAATAAACTTTGTAGCTGAATATAGACGCCTCTTCCCCCCCCACATGGATAAAAGTAAGTAAACAGGAATTAATTCTAACTCCCACATGATAAAAAAAAGTAAAAGGTCTCGCGAAGAAAATAATCCTATTTGACCACTATACATTGCGAGCATCAGGAAATAGAATAATCGCGAATTCCGTGTAATTGGCCAAGCTGCTAAAGTAGCTAAAGTAGTGATAAATCCTGTCAATAAAATAGATCCTAATGAAAGTCCATCGATTCCCAATCTCCAGTGGAAATCGAAGACATCTATCCATTTATAATCCTCCTTTAATTGGATTAAGGGATCCTCCAGTTGGAAATGATAACAGAACGCATAAGTCATTAGAAGGAATTCTAATAAACAAATAGATATAGTATACCACCTAACGACTTTGTTTCCCTTATGAGGTAAAAAGAAAATTAATGAACCTGCAAATATCGGCAAAACAACAAGTATTGTTAACCAAGGAAAATAACTCATGATAAAGTGATAAAGACAAGATACGTTTTGACCAGAAAAGCCCGTGCTCGATTATTTCGAGCACAGGCTTCTTCGGTAAAGAGGAATCAGACGATTCGAGTGAAGTTTTTTGTAACGTATCAATAAGATAGAGCCATGCTACGTGTTGTTTCAGGCCCTAAATAAACGCGGACACTTAAAAAATCTGTCGGGCAGGCAGATTCACATCTCTTACAACCCACACAATCTTCGGTTCTCGGCGCGGAAGCAATTTGCTTGGCTTTACATCCATCCCAGGGTATCATTTCTAATACATCTGTTGGACAAGCTCGTACACATTGAGTGCATCCTATACATGTATCGTAAATTTTTACGGAATGTGACATTGGATCTATAAATTTTTCTTTTCAACATAAAATTTTTCGATCTGGTAAAAATGAAATTAGTACTATAATGAGTCATATGTATTGTAGACACCAGACGAAGCAATGGTTTATCCAAACTTCAAAAAAAAAATCTATTTTTTAATCTGTTTGTGAGAAAGCGTGAAGAGAGCCAAGAGACTTTAATTTTGGATTTCAACAATAAATAAGAAATAAGAAAGAATTTTACGAATTGTACAGACGAATTCGAATTAGCCAATAAATTGGCTATCGTCTTTTCAATATAAATTATTGCAATATTCAAATTGCAATATCAATGAATTACAAATACAAAAATTCATTTAAGTGAAAAAGAATACTATGCAATAATCTACTAAAAAAAATGGATATTCTCAAATAATACTAAGAAAATAGTATTGATTTCTATTTATTTTAATATGTGCGCCTTTGTTTAGAGGATTCTATGTCTAATTATTCAAAAGTCTAATTATTCAATAAATTAGATTGATTGATACGAGTGGATTTCCTATTACGATGGATGGAAGAAAGAATGGATAGTCCAATAGCGGCTTCAGCAGCTGCAAGGGCTATAACAAAAATTGCGAAAATATCTCCTTTTAATTGGCGACTATCAAATAGATCAGAAAATGTTACGAGATTTAGATTAATTGAATTCAGTATAAGTTCAAGACATATTAGAGCTCTAACCATGTTTCGGCTTGTGATCAATCCATAGATACCAATCGAAAATAAATAGACACTCAAAAAAAGTACATGCTCAAACATCATTAACTAACTCCTTATCAATCTCGATTCATTTCAATATGAGGGCAAGAATTGAACCGATTCAATTAATTACAATAGAACAATTACACAACAAAAGAAAAAAAAAAAAAAAAAAAGGAGGTATTTGTTGGCAGTAGATGGATTTTACTAAATCAAAATTGTGATTCTTTAGTTATTTATTTTAGATTTGCAATTCTTATAATTTGTACTTTTTCTAAGTTTTCTTATTGCCGAGCCATAGTAATTGCACCTATTAAAGAAACTAGAAGAATTATGGAAATGAGTTCAAACGGAAGATAAAAATCGGTTGCTAAATGAATTCCAATTTGTTGAACATTATTTATGAGACCCTGTTCTACTATTTGGTTTGATCTTGTAGTCCAAAGAATTCCATACCACGACGTATCTGGGATAGTAGTCATTAGTGAAAAAACAATAGTTATACAAACGAGTGAAGTGAACCCATCTCCAATAGTCCAATAATTCTTATCTTTAGACCATTCTGAGCCATTTACGAACATTACAGCGAATATGATCAAGACATTTATGGCTCCCACATAAATAAGAAGTTGTGCGACAGCTACAAAGTAGGAATTTAATAAAAAATAGAATAAGGATATACAAACAAGAACTAATCCCAGCGAAAAGGCAGAATAAATGGGGTTGGTAAGTAATACTACTCCTAGACCCCCTAGTAGAAGAACAAATCCCCCAAATAGCATAAGAATCTCATGTATTGGTCCAGGTAAATCCATTATGGATAAAAAGAAATTAATAGTATAAAATTTTTCATGAACTGACTAAAACTAAAGGATTCAAGGAAGGAAAAAAGGATTAGGGTATTTTTTTGTGTATAAACTTATAGTTATAAATTATATTATATCACGAAAATCTAGTCTGATTTAAAATAAGAAATAATTTCCAATAAGCAGTAGTTTTTCGTTTTTCTTTATAGTTTAATTTTAAAGTTTAATAAAGAATTATTAGATTTTTATAACAGAAAGACAAAATCAAAGTTTAGTAATCAGTAATCGTTCTTGAATTCGAAGATTTTTCTTTGTTTATTTTACTTTCAGACGAATTCCTAATTGTTTGAATTGTGTAATCTCCCATTATGGAGATTGGTAACCGACTTAAAGCAATTTGATTGTAATTCAATTCATGACGATCATAGGTAGAAAGTTCATATTCTTCAGTCATTGATAAACAGCTTGTTGGACAGTACTCAACACAATTGCCACAAAATATACAAACTCCGAAATCAATACTATAATTAAGCAATTGTTTTCTTTTAATATCCTTTTCAAATCTCCAATCCACAACGGGTAAATCTATCGGACATACGCGAACACATACTTCACAAGCAATACATTTATCAAATTCAAAGTGGATTCGCCCTCGGAAACGCTCTGGTGTAATTGATTTTTCATAAGGGTAGTGAATCGTTATAGGTAAACGATTTGTGTGGGATAAGGTAGTTATGAAACTTTGACCTATGTACCTTGTAGCACGTATTGTTTGTTGACCATAACTCATGAACCCAGTTACCATAGGGAACATATTCATTCTAAATATCTATGAAAAAGATATGTTTCTTTCTCTTGTTTGAGAGAGCTTTTGTGTTGAAAATATTCTTACTATTATTGTATTATCTTATTTATAGTGAAACAAGTTGAGAAGAGGTTGTTAATAAGAGATTGCCCAGGGAAATAGGTAAAAGAAATTTCCATCCAAGATTTAATAACTGATCCATTCTCATCCTCGGTAAAGTCCATCTTATTGTGATAGAAATGAAGAGAAATAAATAAGCTTTAGTTAATGTAATAAATATACCCATTGTCATTTCCAAAATTCCAACTGCTTTATTCATTTGGAAAAAATCAAAAAAGGATATATAGGGAATAGATAAATTCCACCCGCCCAAGTAGAGAACTGTTACAAATAAAGAAGAAACTAATAAATTTAGGTAAGAAACAAGATAAAATAAACCATATTTGATACCGGAATATTCAGTTTGGTAACCTGCTACTAATTCTTCCTCCGCTTCTGGTAAATCAAAGGGTAATCTTTCACATTCTGCCAAAGAAGAAATTAAAAAAACCAGAAAACCTATAGGCTGACGCCAAATATTCCATCCAAAAAAACCGTATTTTGACTGTGCTTCAACTATATCAACTGTACTTGAACTGTTAGATAATCATAGTCGGTGATAACATCACAGTTCCCACCGCTATTTCAAAACCGTACATGAAACCTTAGCTTCATACGGCTTCTCTATGATCAGAAAAAGGAAAGGAC
>NW_028261105.1:5000-22500 GCF_056163025.1 Triticum urartu | reverse complement strand
TCAACCCATGAACAATATGAGTCCGAAGCTTCTTTCGTAACTCCCATAATTTCTTCGTAGTGGCTCCGTTCCATGCCTCATTTCATAGGGAAGCCCAAAGTGGCTCTATTTCATTCTATTTCACTTCCTAGCACTTCCTATCATTTAATATCCATCCCTTTGGTCTTATTGACATAAGAGATGTCATTTATAGTCTATCTCTTTCTATATATGGAAAGTCAAGAAATTCTCATCGAAACATCGAGAAATTGTGCATATAGAAAACTCTAAAGAAAGAAAAAAAGGAGACCCATGCCATGATTTTCAAATCTTTTCTATTTAGTAGTCTAAGTTTCTCGATGAGGATAATTAATTCGGTCGTTGTGGTCGGACTCTATTATGGATTTCTGACTACATTCTCCATAGGTCCCTCTTAGATCTTCTTTCTCCAATCTTGGATTAGGGAAGAAGGAGATATTCGCGACTACTGGCGATTTCATTATGGGGCAGCTCATGATCTTCATATCGATCTATTATCCACCTCTGTATCTATTCTTTCTTAGCTAAACAGGTGGAAGATCTATCCAATTTGGTTATATTATATCATGGACTCGAAAAACGGATCTGAATTTGACTGAAATGCACGATCTTCACAGGTATCACTTTTCACGATACCTAAAAGGTGGAATAGCGATTTTCGAACCATTTCCTATAAGAGAATGGTTTCCATTACTTTGAGAAATGGATTCTTATATCAAACTATAGCTATTGCATTAAAGAAGAAAAGAAACTAATAGAAGTCGAAGACGCGGAATGATAGTGAATAGAGAGAAAGATTCTTCTGATTTTCTTGTTTCTATCTACTAGACGCCGTAGAGAATTGAGAATTTTCATGTCTTTCAATTCTCGTACTCGTAATTGGAAAGTTATGGAAGGAGACCCATCATTTTGCAATGAAAACAACATATAAAACTCTGGACAATTTCGAAATCAGGCCAAGCGTCTTAATACATATGCAAAAAAATTCATTATTGGCCCACCATTGATTAGAAGATTTAGCTTGTATGAATCGCTATTGGTTTGATACGAATAATGACAATCGTTTCAGTATGTTAAGGATACAGATGTATCCACAATTCATTTAGAGTTACTTAATAGTCTATTTCTTATACCATATCTCTATCCCGTGAAATTCTCGAGCCAAAAGATGGATGCATATGCTGTGTTTCATTTTGCTAAATGATATCAATTAAATGGTGTATCAATTCCATAAATTGCATATAGCAATAAATAAATCAGCAAAATTCTTTCTAATATTTTAGATAGAAGAAACATTTCTTCTATCTAAAATATTAGAAAGAATGTACCCTTCTATCCAAATCCAATTTGCATCGATAAAATAAATCCAAATTCCAGTAGTAGATGAATAATTGCAAATTTGTGTGTGTACGAGATTAGAATAACTTCAAAATAACTGACATAATTTTGTATTTTTCCTGATCAGAAAAATACATGAAAAAGAAAGGAGGTAGAAAAATTTTTGGATTTATGGTTAAAGAAGAAAAAGAAGAAAACAGGGGTTCTGTTGAATTTCAAGTATTCAGTTTCACCAATAAGATACGGAGACTTGCTTCACATTTGGAATTACACAAAAAAGATTTTTCATCGGAAAGAGGTCTACGAAGACTTTTGGGAAAACGTCGACGTTTGCTGGCTTATTTGGCAAAGAAAAATAGAGTACGTTATAAGAAATTAATCGGTCAGTTGAATATTCGGGAGCAGTAATTTAATCGTTCAAATTTTTTTCTTGTTTTATTATTTTTTTAGTAGTCTTATAGTAGTCTTAGATTTTTCATTTTGATGAGCCTCGCTTTGAGGAATTCATGGAATAATCCATTTTCATGGAATAATGAATTAAGGAAGAAAGGATATGAGTCTACCGCTTACAAGAAAAGATCTCATGATAGTCAATATGGGCCCTCAACACCCATCAATGCATGGTGTTCTTCGACTGATCGTTACTCTCGATGGTGAGGATGTTATTGATTGTGAACCCATATTAGGGTATTTACACAGAGGAATGGAAAAAATCGCGGAAAACCGAACTATTATACAATACTTACCTTATGTAACAAGGTGGGATTATTTAGCTACTATGTTTACAGAAGCAATAACAGTAAATGCACCAGAATTCTTGGAGAATATTCAAATACCACAAAGAGCCAGCTATATTAGGGTAATTATGTTAGAATTAAGCCGGATAGCTTCTCACTTGCTATGGCTTGGACCTTTTATGGCGGATCTCGGCGCACAGACTCCTTTTTTCTATATTTTTAGAGAGAGAGAATTAATATATGATCTATTTGAAGCTGCTACAGGTATGCGAATGATGCACAATTACTTTCGCATCGGAGGAGTAGCCGCCGATCTACCTTATGGATGGATCGATAAATGTTTAGATTTCTGTGATTATTTTTTACGCGGAGTTGTTGAATATCAACAACTTATTACACAGAATCCAATTTTTTTAGAGCGAGTTGAAGGAGTAGGTTTTATTAGCGGAGAAGAAGCAGTAAATTGGGGCTTATCGGGACCGATGTTACGAGCTTCTGGAATACAATGGGATCTTCGTAAAGTAGATCCTTATGAGTCTTACAACCAATTTGATTGGAAAGTCCAATGGCAAAAAGAAGGGGATTCGTTAGCTCGCTATTTAGTACGAATTGGTGAAATGAGGGAATCCATCAAAATAATTCAACAAGCTGTAGAAAAAATTCCTGGAGGACCTTATGAAAATTTAGAAGTCCGACGCTTTAAGAAAGAAAATAATTCTGAATGGAATGATTTTGAGTATAAATTTCTTGGTAAAAAACCTTCGCCCAATTTTGAATTGTCAAGACAAGAGCTTTATGTAAGAGTAGAAGCCCCAAAAGGTGAATTAGGGATTTATCTAGTAGGAGATGATAGCCTTTTCCCCTGGAGATGGAAAATCCGTCCACCCGGGTTTATTAATTTGCAAATTCTTCCTCAGCTAGTTAAAAAAATGAAATTGGCTGATATCATGACGATATTAGGTAGTATAGATATCATTATGGGGGAAGTTGATCGTTGAAATGATAATAGATAGGGTAGAGGTAGAAACTATCAATTCTTTTTCGAAATTGGAATTATTAAAAGAAGTCTATGGACTGATATCGATTCTACCCATTTTGACCCTCCTTTTGGGAATAACAATAGAGGTACTCGTAATTGTGTGGTTAGAAAGAGAAATATCTGCGTCGATACAACAACGTATTGGTCCTGAATATGCTGGCCCCCTGGGCCTGCTTCAAGCTATAGCAGATGGGACTAAGCTACTTTTTAAAGAAGATATTCTGCCATCCCGAGGAGATATTTCTTTATTTAGCATTGGACCCTCTATAGCAGTCATATCAGTTTTATTAAGTTTTTTAGTTATCCCTTTGGGATATCATTTTGTTTTAGCCGATCTTAGTATTGGTGTTTTTTTATGGATTGCCATTTCAAGTATAGCTCCTATTGGTCTTCTTATGGCAGGATATAGCTCAAATAATAAATATTCTTTTTCAGGCGGTCTACGAGCTGCTGCTCAATCCATTAGTTATGAAATACCATTAACTTTTTGTGTGCTAGCAATATCTCTACGTGTGATTCGTTAAAATAGATCTTTTTCCTATAAAATCCATTAACTATTTATATTCCTTTTCTTATTTAGTATTTGGGTTGGTAAGTTAAACTAGATAGCTATATGAGTGAAACAAAACAGCTTATAAATTTGTAGTAAAAAGAAAAAATCTCATTTCCTACGTACAAGAAAAAAGTGGAAGTAAACATAAGCAGTGTAAACTCTTTATCCCAAGGTTGATATTTTTTAATTAGTCATCATATCTTGAAGCGGCCAAGAATAAAGGATTCACGATATGGAATTCCATTACTAGAATACTCCTAGTTATTACTATAACTTAATAATCCATAAGAAGAATCCACCAAAAGTTAGTGAAGGGTTAGGAACACTAAAGTACATAAAGGATTAGTAATGGAAAATCTAAAACATTAGAGATTTTTGCCCATAAAAGGAATCATAATAAGGACTTGCAATTTGTAGAAATTATCAAGTAGTACTTTCTTCGGATTCCGATCCAGAGTATGTTCCCATTCACTTGTTAAGGAAATGGCTATCAAGAACGAATTAACCCTTTATCCATTTTTTCTTTTTAAATACCCCCTCCCTGGGGAAAGAAGAATAGTAAAAAAGATATGGAGTGCACTAGAAAAAATTTTCATTATTTCCTTCCTCTATCCATATTCATGCAGAATTGCTCATGAACTAATACCCAACTCTTTCCATTTATTAATTGAATTCCTATAACAAGTAACAAGTGTTTTATTCCAAGATTAAGTTATTACTGAACAAAGAAAAATTTTCATTATATTATAAAGGATGAGATCAATTCGGAAGCGCTTTTTCTTATTCTAGCAGACGGAATTCCTTTGGTCTAATTTAGGACTTTCAAATCTATTTTATTTTATCTAATTCTATCTACGCCCCCGGGGCTAGGAACAAAACAGTCCTTTCCTTTTTCTGATCATAGAGAAGCCGTATGAAGCTAAGGTTTCATGTACGGTTTTGAAATAGCGGTGGGAACTGTGATGTTATCACCGACTATGATTATCTAACAGTTCAAGTACAGTTGATATAGTTGAAGCACAGTCAAAATACGGTTTTTTTGGATGGAATATTTGGCGTCAGCCTATAGGTTTTCTGGTTTTTTTAATTTCTTCTTTGGCAGAATGTGAAAGATTACCCTTTGATTTACCAGAAGCGGAGGAAGAATTAGTAGCAGGTTACCAAACTGAATATTCCGGTATCAAATATGGTTTATTTTATCTTGTTTCTTACCTAAATTTATTAGTTTCTTCTTTATTTGTAACAGTTCTCTACTTGGGCGGGTGGAATTTATCTATTCCCTATATATCCTTTTTTGATTTTTTCCAAATGAATAAAGCAGTTGGAATTTTGGAAATGACAATGGGTATATTTATTACATTAACTAAAGCTTATTTATTTCTCTTCATTTCTATCACAATAAGATGGACTTTACCGAGGATGAGAATGGATCAGTTATTAAATCTTGGATGGAAATTTCTTTTACCTATTTCCCTGGGCAATCTCTTATTAACAACCTCTTCTCAACTTGTTTCACTATAAATAAGATAATACAATAATAGTAAGAATATTTTCAACACAAAAGCTCTCTCAAACAAGAGAAAGAAACATATCTTTTTCATAGATATTTAGAATGAATATGTTCCCTATGGTAACTGGGTTCATGAGTTATGGTCAACAAACAATACGTGCTACAAGGTACATAGGTCAAAGTTTCATAACTACCTTATCCCACACAAATCGTTTACCTATAACGATTCACTACCCTTATGAAAAATCAATTACACCAGAGCGTTTCCGAGGGCGAATCCACTTTGAATTTGATAAATGTATTGCTTGTGAAGTATGTGTTCGCGTATGTCCGATAGATTTACCCGTTGTGGATTGGAGATTTGAAAAGGATATTAAAAGAAAACAATTGCTTAATTATAGTATTGATTTCGGAGTTTGTATATTTTGTGGCAATTGTGTTGAGTACTGTCCAACAAGCTGTTTATCAATGACTGAAGAATATGAACTTTCTACCTATGATCGTCATGAATTGAATTACAATCAAATTGCTTTAAGTCGGTTACCAATCTCCATAATGGGAGATTACACAATTCAAACAATTAGGAATTCGTCTGAAAGTAAAATAAACAAAGAAAAATCTTCGAATTCAAGAACGATTACTGATTACTAAACTTTGATTTTGTCTTTCTGTTATAAAAATCTAATAATTCTTTATTAAACTTTAAAATTAAACTATAAAGAAAAACGAAAAACTACTGCTTATTGGAAATTATTTCTTATTTTAAATCAGACTAGATTTTCGTGATATAATATAATTTATAACTATAAGTTTATACACAAAAAAATACCCTAATCCTTTTTTCCTTCCTTGAATCCTTTAGTTTTAGTCAGTTCATGAAAAATTTTATACTATTAATTTCTTTTTATCCATAATGGATTTACCTGGACCAATACATGAGATTCTTATGCTATTTGGGGGATTTGTTCTTCTCTACTAGGGGGTCTAGGAGTAGTATTACTTACCAACCCCATTTATTCTGCCTTTTCGCTGGGATTAGTTCTTGTTTGTATATCCTTATTCTATTTTTTATTAAATTCCTACTTTGTAGCTGTCGCACAACTTCTTATTTATGTGGGAGCCATAAATGTCTTGATCATATTCGCTGTAATGTTCGTAAATGGCTCAGAATGGTCTAAAGATAAGAATTATTGGACTATTGGAGATGGGTTCACTTCACTCGTTTGTATAACTATTGTTTTTTCACTAATGACTACTATCCCAGATACGTCGTGGTATGGAATTCTTTGGACTACAAGATCAAACCAAATAGTAGAACAGGGTCTCATAAATAATGTTCAACAAATTGGAATTCATTTAGCAACCGATTTTTATCTTCCGTTTGAACTCATTTCCATAATTCTTCTAGTTTCTTTAATAGGTGCAATTACTATGGCTCGGCAATAAGAAAACTTAGAAAAAGTACAAATTATAAGAATTGCAAATCTAAAATAAATAACTAAAGAATCACAATTTTGATTTAGTAAAATCCATCTACTGCCAACAAATACCTCCTTTTTTTTTTTTTTTTTTTTCTTTTGTTGTGTAATTGTTCTATTGTAATTAATTGAATCGGTTCAATTCTTGCCCTCATATTGAAATGAATCGAGATTGATAAGGAGTTAGTTAATGATGTTTGAGCATGTACTTTTTTTGAGTGTCTATTTATTTTCGATTGGTATCTATGGATTGATCACAAGCCGAAACATGGTTAGAGCTCTAATATGTCTTGAACTTATACTGAATTCAATTAATCTAAATCTCGTAACATTTTCTGATCTATTTGATAGTCGCCAATTAAAAGGAGATATTTTCGCAATTTTTGTTATAGCCCTTGCAGCTGCTGAAGCCGCTATTGGACTATCCATTCTTTCTTCCATCCATCGTAATAGGAAATCCACTCGTATCAATCAATCTAATTTATTGAATAATTAGACTTTTGAATAATTAGACATAGAATCCTCTAAACAAAGGCGCACATATTAAAATAAATAGAAATCAATACTATTTTCTTAGTATTATTTGAGAATATCCATTTTTTTTAGTAGATTATTGCATAGTATTCTTTTTCACTTAAATGAATTTTTGTATTTGTAATTCATTGATATTGCAATTTGAATATTGCAATAATTTATATTGAAAAGACGATAGCCAATTTATTGGCTAATTCGAATTCGTCTGTACAATTCGTAAAATTCTTTCTTATTTCTTATTTATTGTTGAAATCCAAAATTAAAGTCTCTTGGCTCTCTTCACGCTTTCTCACAAACAGATTAAAAAATAGATTTTTTTTTTTGAAGTTTGGATAAACCATTGCTTCGTCTGGTGTCTACAATACATATGACTCATTATAGTACTAATTTCATTTTTACCAGATCGAAAAATTTTATGTTGAAAAGAAAAATTTATAGATCCAATGTCACATTCCGTAAAAATTTACGATACATGTATAGGATGCACTCAATGTGTACGAGCTTGTCCAACAGATGTATTAGAAATGATACCCTGGGATGGATGTAAAGCCAAGCAAATTGCTTCCGCGCCGAGAACCGAAGATTGTGTGGGTTGTAAGAGATGTGAATCTGCCTGCCCGACAGATTTTTTAAGTGTCCGCGTTTATTTAGGGCCTGAAACAACACGTAGCATGGCTCTATCTTATTGATACGTTACAAAAAACTTCACTCGAATCGTCTGATTCCTCTTTACCGAAGAAGCCTGTGCTCGAAATAATCGAGCACGGGCTTTTCTGGTCAAAACGTATCTTGTCTTTATCACTTTATCATGAGTTATTTTCCTTGGTTAACAATACTTGTTGTTTTGCCGATATTTGCAGGTTCATTAATTTTCTTTTTACCTCATAAGGGAAACAAAGTCGTTAGGTGGTATACTATATCTATTTGTTTATTAGAATTCCTTCTAATGACTTATGCGTTCTGTTATCATTTCCAACTGGAGGATCCCTTAATCCAATTAAAGGAGGATTATAAATGGATAGATGTCTTCGATTTCCACTGGAGATTGGGAATCGATGGACTTTCATTAGGATCTATTTTATTGACAGGATTTATCACTACTTTAGCTACTTTAGCAGCTTGGCCAATTACACGGAATTCGCGATTATTCTATTTCCTGATGCTCGCAATGTATAGTGGTCAAATAGGATTATTTTCTTCGCGAGACCTTTTACTTTTTTTTATCATGTGGGAGTTAGAATTAATTCCTGTTTACTTACTTTTATCCATGTGGGGGGGGAAGAGGCGTCTATATTCAGCTACAAAGTTTATTTTGTATACTGCAGGCGGTTCCATTTTTTTCTTAATCGGAGTTCTGGGTATGGGCTTATATGGTTCCAACGAACCAGGATTAGATTTGGAAAGATTAATTAATCAATCATACCCTGCAACCTTGGAAATACTTTTATATTTTGGCTTCCTTATTGCTTATGCTGTCAAATTGCCGATTATACCCCTACATACGTGGTTACCAGATACCCATGGGGAAGCACATTATAGTACATGTATGCTTTTAGCGGGAATATTATTAAAGATGGGAGCATATGGATTGATTCGGATCAACATGGAATTGTTACCTCATGCTCATTATCTATTTTCGCCCTGGTTAGTAATAATAGGAGCGATCCAAATAATCTATGCAGCTTCAACTTCTCTTGGTCAACGAAATTTCAAAAAAAGAATAGCTTATTCCTCTGTATCTCACATGGGTTTCATAATTATAGGAATTGGTTCCATAACCAACATTGGACTCAATGGAGCTATTTTACAAATATTATCCCATGGATTTATTGGTGCTACACTTTTTTTCTTGGCAGGAACCGCTTCTGATAGAATGCGTCTTGTTTATCTCGAAGAACTGGGGGGAATATCTATCCCAATGCCTAAAATTTTTACCATGTTTAGTAGCTTTTCAATGGCTTCTCTTGCCTTACCAGGAATGAGTGGTTTTGTCGCAGAATTAGTAGTATTTTTTGGACTAATTACTAGTCCAAAATTTCTGTTAATGCCAAAAACACTAATTACTTTTGTAATGGCAATTGGAATGATATTAACTCCTATTTATTTATTATCTATGTTACGCCAGATGTTCTATGGATACAAGCTATTTAATGTTCCAAACGCAAATTTTGTGGATTCTGGACCACGAGAACTCTTTATTTTAATCTGTATCTTTTTACCAGTAATAGGAATTGGTATTTATCCAGATTTTGTTCTCTCCCTATCCGTTGACAGGGTAGAGGCTCTCTTATCCAATTATTATCCTAAATAGGTTTGCTTTTTTTTACTCGTCTGCTCTATTAATGCAGAAATAAGTAAAAAAGTATATAATGCAGAAATAAGTAAAAAAGTATAATTAGATCTATCTCGAATTTTTGAGAACCCTTTGATAAGGCGTTCAAGGGGTTCTCAAATAAAACATAAAAGTAAAAACCTTCATTTCATGAAGGTTTTATTTTATGTAATCATTTAGGTGTTAATGTAAACGAACCATAACTATGTAAGCCTATTCCTAATAGATTTATACCAAAATAACAAATCCAAATTATAAGAAATCCTATCAAAGCTATAAGTGCAGAATTCGTACCCTTCCAATTTGGATTTGTTCTACTATGTAAATAAATTGCGAATATGGTCCAAGTAATAAATGCCCAAGTTTCCTTAGGATCCCAATTCCAATAGGATCCCCAGGCCTCATTAGCCCATACTGCTCCACAAAGAATACCTACGGTTAAAAGGGTAAATCCTAGGCTAATGACACGATAACTCCAAGAATCCAAACGCTCCGTTAATTGATATTTGTAATAATTTGGAAATGAAGGGACAGAGGTTCTTTTTAAAGCACTTCTTTTTGCATAAAAATATTTAATATCACTAAAGAAAAATGTTTTATTTAAAACATTTTTTTTCTTTTTAGAAAAGAAATGGAAATTATTTCGAAATCTAATGATTAGAATAGCGGCAGATAATAAGGATCCGCACAAAAGAGTTGCATAGCTTAATAACATCATACTGACATGCATCATTAACCACTGAGATTGTAGAGCAGGTACTAGTATCGTGGATTGATGCATTTCAGTTAAAAGACCCGATGTGGCAAAGCCTTGCGTTAAAATAGTACTTGGCGTAGTTATTGTGCTTAAATCATTTTTAGAGTTCTGTATTTTAGGAATGGTATGAAGAATATACAGGGCCCATGAAAGGAAGATCAATGACTCATATAAATTACTTAATGGAAAATGTCCCGAGGAAGCCCAACGAGAAACTAAGAATCCTGTTATAGAGAAAAAAGTAACTATCATTCCTTTTTCTGACGAATCGCGTAATCCTCCAAGTTCACGAACTAATAAGGTTATAAAATGAATCGTAATCACAATTGAAATCGTTGAGAAAGAGATATGAGTTAGTATATGTTCTAAAGTTGCAAATAGCATAAGGGGAAGGTCCCATTACAAAATTGTAAATTTCGAATTGATTTCTAATCTATTGTATTCTTTTTCAAGAATGCCGCCACTCGGATTCGAACCGAGATGCTTGAGCACTGCTTCCTAAGAGCAGCGTGTCTACCAATTTCACCATGGCGGCTAACTTCAAATAATAGGTAACTTAAAAGAATAATAGCTATTATCTTGGGAATCGTCGATATTGGGAAAGTCCATAAAATTTAGGAACATTAGAGTTTTCATTAAAATAGACTTCGTTTGGTAGTATCGTTTCCATTTTTTTTTTTTACAATAAACTCTTGCTTTGCCCAATAGAAACACAAACACTGCTTGAAAGAGTTGGAACTTCTTTTTTCTAACTTGCAATTATAGAACTAATTTTTTCTAATTAATTTCCCCTTTACATTTTGAAAATTCTTTCAATACAATGAAAAAAATCCAAAAGGGTTTCTATTTAATGATGAAATTAAAATAAAATGGATAAATAGAAAAGGCTTTTTGGATTTTTTAAAAATTTCTAGAATGAAAGTCTTTATGCTCTTATTAATAAGATTTACTAACCTTATGATTTTGGAGAAGATAGGTGGAAGTTGTAAGTCCTATTGTAAGAATACTCCACTTTTCATAATTTTCCTAATAGAATATGAGGATTCTATTAGGAAAATTATGAAAAGTTCATTGATAGGAAAAGAATACTTAGCACACAGTATACCAAACAAAACTTTTTTTTTCTTGTATATATAAGATAAGAGGGGTTTTTTGTTCTAAGAATATTGTACCGAGTAATTCGACACATAAAAGTACATTCAAAGAAGAATCCAAATTATTAAATAATTGGAATTCTTTTTTGATAAGTCAATTCATATTATTCCAAAATCTTATTATTTGTTTGTTGCCCAGAAAAACCCTTTGGTTTTGGATGCTCATTACCGCTCGAAAATGATCTTGATTTTACTAAAGAATAAGATTGTACTATGGAAAAATAAGTCTTTTTCTTCCAAATATTTTTACGAATACGCTTTTTTGACATTGAAGTACGTTTTTTTGGAACTGCCATTCAAAAAGGAAATTACTTTTTTCTAGTTGTATGTGAAAGACATCTATTGCTGCAAATCAATCCTTCTTTCTTCTTTTTATTAGTATTTATACTTAGATACTGAAAGATACTTAAATTTTGAATTATTTTTTACTTCATTTTGTCTAATGCGGATAAGACAACAAGAATTTTTTAACATTTTTTCTTTATATATTTTATACTTTTTTTTTAATAATATAGAATATATAGAAGGGTTTCTCATTTAAATCTATTTATATCTATTTATATATCAAGTATACTCCATATATAGATATATGGTATGGAAGCCTATCCCCCATATAAGATAAGACGGGGGGATAAAAAGAAGGGAAAATGAAAATAGTTAATTAAGTTCAGAATGGTATTCCATAAAGGAAAGGAATTCCAATCAAAACAAAAAATACTGAGTCTCTTAAACAAGACATTCTAAAACTTAGGTAATTTATAGTCATTAGAATTTTAGTTCTATATGAAGTAAGGACTATTCGATAATTTCTTATAAACATAGGTTTTCATTGGAATTCACTCAATCAGTTAATTATGGAACAAGAGAGCTGTTTCATCTTTGTTTTAAAGAAATATAAAAATGAATTATGAATAGAAAGTAAAATGATTCCACTTTTTTTTTTTTATTTTTATAAATATCTTTATTTAGTTAATAAAATAACTTCGTTACCTAGTTATTTTATTAACTTTTTTAATTTAACCAACTAAACCCATTCTTAATTTTTAATTATTTCAATGAGATAAATTTTGGAAAAATTAAGAATTTCAGTATTTTTTCTTATTCTTTTTATTTATTCTTTCAGAAAGAGATAAGAATTGGTTTGGTGAATCGGAAACAATTTTATAGAAAAATTGAAGTAAAAATTGAAGTAAAAATTGCAATTTCTTTTCTTATGGAACATACATATCAATATGCATGGGTAATCCCTCTTCTCCCACTTCCAGTTATTATGTCAATGGGATTTGGCCTTATTCTTATTCCGACAGCAACAAAAAATCTTCGTCGCATATGGGCTTTTCCTAGTGTTTTACTCTTAAGTATAGCTATGGTATTCTCAGTTCAACTGTCTATTCAACAAATAAATGGAAGTTCGATCTATCAATATCTATGGTCTTGGACCGTCAATAATGATTTTTCTTTAGAATTTGGATACTTGATTGACCCACTTACTTCTATTATGTTAATACTAATTACTACTGTAGGAATCCTGGTTCTTATTTATAGTGATGGTTATATGTCTCACGATGAAGGATATTTGAGATTTTTTGTTTATATAAGTTTTTTCAATACTTCCATGTTGGGATTGGTTACTAGCTCCAATTTGATACAAATTTATTTTTTTTGGGAACTCGTGGGAATGTGTTCTTATTTATTGATAGGCTTTTGGTTTACACGACCAATCGCAGCGAGTGCTTGTCAAAAAGCTTTTGTAACTAATCGTGTAGGGGATTTTGGTCTATTATTAGGAATTTTAGGTTTTTTTTGGATAACAGGTAGTTTAGAGTTTAGGGATTTGTTCAAAATAGCTAATAACTGGATTCCTAATAATGGAATTAACTCTTTACTTACTACTTTGTGTGCTTTTTTATTATTCCTTGGTGCAGTTGCGAAATCCGCACAATTCCCTCTTCACGTATGGTTACCCGATGCTATGGAAGGGCCCACTCCTATTTCGGCTCTTATACACGCAGCAACTATGGTTGCTGCGGGAATTTTTCTTCTAGCTCGACTTCTTCCTCTTTTCATATCTTTACCTTTGATAATGAGTTTTATTTCTTTAGTAGGTACAATAACACTATTCTTAGGAGCTACTTTAGCTCTTGCTCAGAGAGATATTAAAAGAAGCTTAGCCTATTCTACAATGTCTCAATTGGGTTATATGATGTTAGCTCTAGGTATAGGTTCTTATCAAGCTGCTTTATTCCATTTGATCACTCATGCTTATTCAAAAGCTTTATTGTTCTTGGGATCCGGATCCGTTATTCATTCAATGGAACCTCTTGTTGGATATTCACCAGATAAAAGTCAAAATATGGTTCTTATGGGCGGTTTAAGAAAATACATTCCAATCACAAGAACTACTTTTTTATGGGGTACACTTTCTCTTTGTGGTATTCCACCTCTTGCTTGCTTCTGGTCCAAAGATGAAATCCTTAGTAATAGTTGGTTGTATTCGCCCTTTTTTGGAATAATAGCCTCCTTTACTGCAGGATTAACTGCCTTTTATATGTTTCGGATATATTTACTTACATTTGATGGGTATTTGCGTGTTCATTTTCAAAATTACAGTAGCACTAAAGAGAGTTCCTTGTATTCAATATCCTTATGGGGAAAAAGGATACCCAAAGGAGTGAATAGGGATTTCGTTTTATCAACAACGAAGAGTGGAGTTTCTTTTTTTTCACAAAATATACCAAAAATTCAAGGTAATACAAGAAATAGGATAGGATCCTTTACTACGTCTTTTGGGGCTAAAAAAACTTTTGCCTATCCGCATGAAACGGGAAATACTATGTTATTTCCTCTTCTTATATTACTACTTTTCACTTTGTTCATTGGATTCATAGGAATCTCTTTTGATAATGGAGGAATTGGTAATGGAATAGCAGAGTTAACCATATTATCAAAGTGGTTAACTCCCTCAATAAACTTTACCCAGGAAAGTTCTAATTCTTTTGTAAATTCATATGAATTTATTACTAATGCAATTTCTTCTGTAAGTCTAGCTATCTTTGGTTTATTCATAGCATATATCTTCTATGGATCCGCTTATTCTTTTTTTCAGAATTTGGATTTAATAAACTCTTTTTACAAAGGAAATCCTAAAAAAGAATTTTTAGATCAAGTAAAAAAAAATATATACAGTTGGTCATATAATCGTGGTTATATAGATATTTTCTATACTAGGGTCTTTACCCTCGGTATAAGAGGGTTAACCGAACTCACGGAGTTTTTTGATAAGGGTGTTATTGATGGAATTACCAATGGAGTGGGTCTTGCTAGTTTTTGTATAGGAGAGGAAATTAAATATGTAGGGGGAGGTCGAATCTCGTCTTATTTATTCTTTTTTTTATGTTATGTATCTGTGTTTTTATTCTTTTTTCTTTCTTAAGTTAAGGAATTTACAACAAGTCTCTTGCAAAAATAACTATCCTATCCCCTTTCTACAATCTCTCTATATCCTTGTTACATAAGGTAAGTATTGTATAATAGTTCGGTTTTCCGCGATTTTTTCCATTCCTCTGTGTAAATACCCTAATATGGGTTCACAATCAATAACATCCTCACCATCGAGAGTAACGATCAGTCGAAGAACACCATGCATTGATGGGTGTTGAGGGCCCATATTGACTATCATGAGATCTTTTCTTGTAAGCGGTAGACTCATATCCTTTCTTCCTTAATTCATTATTCCATGAAAATGGATTATTCCATGAATTCCTCAAAGCGAGGCTCATCAAAATGAAAAATCTAAGACTACTATAAGACTACTAAAAAAATAATAAAACAAGAAAAAAATTTGAACGATTAAATTACTGCTCCCGAATATTCAACTGACCGATTAATTTCTTATAACGTACTCTATTTTTCTTTGCCAAATAAGCCAGCAAACGTCGACGTTTTCCCAAAAGTCTTCGTAGACCTCTTTCCGATGAAAAATCTTTTTTGTGTAATTCCAAATGTGAAGCAAGTCTCCGTATCTTATTGGTGAAACTGAATACTTGAAATTCAACAGAACCCCTGTTTTCTTCTTTTTCTTCTTTAACCATAAATCCAAAAATTTTTCTACCTCCTTTCTTTTTCATGTATTTTTCTGATCAGGAAAAATACAAAATTATGTCAGTTATTTTGAAGTTATTCTAATCTCGTACACACACAAATTTGCAATTATTCATCTACTACTGGAATTTGGATTTATTTTATCGATGCAAATTGGATTTGGATAGAAGGGTACATTCTTTCTAATATTTTAGATAGAAGAAATGTTTCTTCTATCTAAAATATTAGAAAGAATTTTGCTGATTTATTTATTGCTATATGCAATTTATGGAATTGATACACCATTTAATTGATATCATTTAGCAAAATGAAACACAGCATATGCATCCATCTTTTGGCTCGAGAATTTCACGGGATAGAGATATGGTATAAGAAATAGACTATTAAGTAACTCTAAATGAATTGTGGATACATCTGTATCCTTAACATACTGAAACGATTGTCATTATTCGTATCAAACCAATAGCGATTCATACAAGCTAAATCTTCTAATCAATGGTGGGCCAATAATGAATTTTTTTGCATATGTATTAAGACGCTTGGCCTGATTTCGAAATTGTCCAGAGTTTTATATGTTGTTTTCATTGCAAAATGATGGGTCTCCTTCCATAACTTTCCAATTACGAGTACGAGAATTGAAAGACATGAAAATTCTCAATTCTCTACGGCGTCTAGTAGATAGAAACAAGAAAATCAGAAGAATCTTTCTCTCTATTCACTATCATTCCGCGTCTTCGACTTCTATTAGTTTCTTTTCTTCTTTAATGCAATAGCTATAGTTTGATATAAGAATCCATTTCTCAAAGTAATGGAAACCATTCTCTTATAGGAAATGGTTCGAAAATCGCTATTCCACCTTTTAGGTATCGTGAAAAGTGATACCTGTGAAGATCGTGCATTTCAGTCAAATTCAGATCCGTTTTTCGAGTCCATGATATAATATAACCAAATTGGATAGATCTTCCACCTGTTTAGCTAAGAAAGAATAGATACAGAGGTGGATAATAGATCGATATGAAGATCATGAGCTGCCCCATAATGAAATCGCCAGTAGTCGCGAATATCTCCTTCTTCCCTAATCCAAGATTGGAGAAAGAAGATCTAAGAGGGACCTATGGAGAATGTAGTCAGAAATCCATAATAGAGTCCGACCACAACGACCGAATTAATTATCCTCATCGAGAAACTTAGACTACTAAATAGAAAAGATTTGAAAATCATGGCATGGGTCTCCTTTTTTTCTTTCTTTAGAGTTTTCTATATGCACAATTTCTCGATGTTTCGATGAGAATTTCTTGACTTTCCATATATAGAAAGAGATAGACTATAAATGACATCTCTTATGTCAATAAGACCAAAGGGATGGATATTAAATGATAGGAAGTGCTAGGAAGTGAAATAGAATGAAATAGAGCCACTTTGGGCTTCCCTATGAAATGAGGCATGGAACGGAGCCACTACGAAGAAATTATGGGAGTTACGAAAGAAGCTTCGGACTCATATTGTTCATGGGTTGAGAGCGGGAGTTGAACTCTAGGAGGTCGAATCCCCCCTTGTTCCTCAGTAGCTCAGTGGTAGAGCGGTCGGCTGTTAACTGACTGGTCGTAGGTTCGAATCCTACTTGGGGAGATTTTATTCATTCTTTAATGTAAGAATTTTAATGTAAGAATAAAGAATTGAATTAAAGGGCTTGCTTTGACCCTTAGGAGTAGGTAACCCGTTCGCTATCCTTGTTTCTATTTCTATTGCATTCTATCTCATCGTATCACATTCTGTTCTACGATTCCACTTCGACAAAAGGAAAGAGCATACCTAAGTTCAATAGCTTTACGTCCGCTATCCCGATCATGATTTTCCTACCCTCAGGGGGAAAGTAAAGGCCCTTCCCCCTTTGGAAGGCTGTGGGCGAGGAGGGATTCGAACCCCCGACACCGTGGTTCGTAGCCACG
>NW_028261104.1:10000-52149 GCF_056163025.1 Triticum urartu | reverse complement strand
CTTGTTGATTCCTATTTCTAGGTGTAGTGCTTTTCTCCCCTATGCTGCCTACGGATACTAATAGAGTAGGATTGGCCTGTAATCCATACCATACCATATCCTGTAGGTGTAACCTTTCGCTCAATACTCAAATCTACAATTGAAGTATCTGAAGCCGCATCAATCGAGGATACACGACGGAAGGAATTGTTAGTTCGCCTCACCTTCCCGAAGCGTGGGTTTGTTTGCTTTACAAATTTGGTTCTCTCTATGCCAACCCCCCTCTCTTTTTCGTAAGACTGAGGTATAGGTAGGGCTAAAAAAAAGCAAAAAAAAGAGTCAAATCGCACCATCTCTATAATAAGTAAATGCCTTTTTTTCTCCTGAGGTTGTCGGAATTATTCGCAATAAAATATTGGCTACAATTGAGGAGGTCTTATCAATGAAATTTCCATTTCCACGGGATCTAGGCATAATTCCCAACCCATTCTATATAGAATTGTTTTCATTCCTTCACAAAATAACATAAAAACAAACACATTCGATTCTTATAATTATAAATAGATTGATCCATATGCTCTACTCTAAATCCATATGCTTTAAATGGATAAGAGAGATATGGATTTTCCGCTCAGCTCAAATTGTATCCTTTTCCTTCTGCTTGGACACGAAGAGATATGAAATATTTGACTAAGACTGGATTTCATTCCACTTTCCTATTTCTGAACAACAACTTATGTTATCAACTATTTCGTGTTTTCAAAGTTATTAATTGTCTCATACCCTATTTTTGATTTCGATAGTATGGTGTAGCGTATCTTATGCAAACGGAATTCTAAGGTTTCTTTATTTTATTATGCAATAAGAAGAATTCTTCCATTTTCTTTTTCTTTAGTTGCGGGAAAACCCAAATTAAAACTTTTATTTTATAGCGAGCGCAATTTCTAGTAAAAAATCCTGTATCCTTCCACTTAGATCAAAAGGAATTTTTCCAATAGAACTATGGAACCCCCGAGTGGTTGCGGTTGTACCTGTACTGCAGGAATAAGAAAACTCGCTATTCACTCAGTTTATTTTCCATAATAAGTTATGTAGGAGAGATGGCCGAGCGGTTCAAGGCGTAGCATTGGAACTGCTATGTAGACTTTTGTTTACCGAGGGTTCGAATCCCTCTCTTTCCGTTTTTCTTAATTCATCAACGTTAAGGATCACAATGTATCAAATCAAATAACAATTTTTTCCAGCAATAATATAATATCTTATATTATCTTATTTTGATTTAATAGAAATTAGAAATTCTCTATAGCAAATTACTGTGGTATGTAAAATACACATAGAGGAAAAAAGAAAAAAGGATCCTAATCCTAGGGTTAATCAATTTTAGCTAGTTGATGGGAAAATACAAATTAATGGTAATGGTCTTAGGGCGATTTAGTTCGGGGAAAGGGGAAGGGGAAGAAAATTCTATGAACCTTTCCTTTTTTCGTTAAGTTCAAGTCTGACGAGAGTAATATTCTACAACTAACAACTCATTTATTTTGAGACCGACCCACTTCCTATCTAGGATTTTATTTACTAGTCCTTTATATTCCAACGTGTCAATCGCCAAATGCTTTGGCAATTTCCCCGGGTCCGATGAAGCAATATAATTTTGAACCAGACCTTTTGATCTTTGGTTATCTTTCGTAGTAATAATATCTCGGGGTTTGCAACGAAAACTTGGTATATTGACTATACGACCATTAACTAAAATATGTCTATGGTTGACTAATTGGCGGGCCCCAGGAATGGTTGAAGCCATACCCAATCGAAAAAGGATATTATCCAAACGCATTTCAAGTAATTGTAGTAAAACCTGGCCTGTTGACCTTTTTGCTTTTCCAGCGATATGTACATATCTAAGTAATTGTCGTTCTGTCAGACCATAATGAAAACGCAATTTCTGTTTTTCTTGAAGACGAATACGATATTGCTCCTTTTTCCCAGAATTGAATTTTTTTTTAAGATTACTTCCGGATTTAGGTGTTTTTCTAGTGAGTCCTGGTAAAGCTCCCAGACGGCGTATTTTTTTTAAACGAGGTCCTCGATAACGGGACATGAAGACTCCTTTTTTTATTTTATTGAAATTTCATTTTACACAATTAATTTCATTGTATTTACATTACAGAATACATCGAAATTAAAACTGAATTAAACTACAGGATAAACAGAGTAAAATCAACTAAAGTACCCCAAAAAATGGAATTTCATCAAAATCTTTTTTTTTTGTATATATATTATTTATTTTATTGTTTTGTATCTAGCAAAATTGTAAGGTAAAAAACATAAAAGATCCTGGATTCTCCATTTAATTCGGAAAAAAAGAGATTCTTGTTCGTAGAACATCGATAGAGAAAAAAAAGCCGACTATCGGATTTGAACCGATGACCCTCGCATTACAAATGCGATGCTCTAACCTCTGAGCTAAGTGGGCTTACATAACGGAAATAGTGTAACAAATAGAAATAGGTATAGTATAGGAAATCCGTAAAATCTCAGATATTAGTTATTAATCTTAGCTATTAACTAGTTCTAAATTTGAAGTTATACTTATAAAAATAAAAAAATACTAAAACTTCTTAAAGATAAAGTTAGCTTGATATGCTTAACTATAGGATATTAAAAAATAAAATTATAGAATTTATTGGTATTTTCATTCGATCATTATAGACTTTATTATTTGTTAATAATTTGAGGATTAATATTTCACTAAGGGGAACATAGAGTCAGAGTAAATAAAATTGCTAATTCTGATTAGAAAAAAAGAATAAATATCAAGCGTTATAGTATAATTTTGAATACTATAAAAAAGTAAGACGGGAGGTGGGGGAGATAAAAACTTTTGGATATATTGATTCGGATTGAATTGCAAATACATCAAGGATAGAATCAATTCAATTCTGAATTGCAATAAGCAAGCGAGGTCTCTCAAATAGAGTCGAACTGAACTGCTAGACTACGTTGAGTGATGAACTCAATGATTCAAAAAAAAAACTAAGAGATGGATGAAATTACACAAGGAATCCTGGTCTCAAAGAAGAGGGAAATGGGGATATGGCGAAATCGGTAGACGCTACGGACTTGATTGTATTGAGCCTTGGTATGGAAACCTGCTAAGTGGTAACTTCCAAATTCAGAGAAACCCTGGAATTAAAAAAGGGCAATCCTGAGCCAAATCCGTGTTTTGAGAAAACAAGGGGTTCTCGAACTAGAATACAAAGGAAAAGGATAGGTGCAGAGACTCAATGGAAGCTGTTCTAACGAATCGAGTTAATTACGTTGTGTTGTTAGTGGAATTCCTTCTAGTTCTAAATTAGAGAAAGAGGGGTTTTATACCTTATACATTTAATAAACACGTATAGATACTGACATAGCAAACGATTAATCACAGAACTCATATTATATTCTAATTATAATATAGGTTCTTTATCTTTTTTAAAAATGAAATTAGAAATGATAATGATTATGAAATAAAAAACTCATATCATAATTTTTTTTTTTCATTATTGTGAATCCACTCCAATCGAATATTGAATAATCAAATTCTTCAATTAAAATTCAAAGTTTTCGAGATCTTTAAAAAAGTGGATTAATCGGACGAGGACAAAGAGAGAGTCCCATTCTACATGTCAATACTGACAACAATGAAATTTCTAGTAAAAGGAAAATCCGTCGACTTTATAAGTTGTGAGGGTTCAAGTCCCTCTATCCCCAAATCCTCTTTTATTCCCTAACTATACTATATTATTATTATTTATCCTCTTTTTTTTTTTCTTTTTATCAATGCACTTTTTTTTCTTTTTATCAATGCAATGGGTTTAAGATTCATTAGCTTTCTCATTCTACTCTTTCACAAAGGAATGCGAAGAGAACTCAATGGATCTTATCCTATTCATTGAATAGATTTCTTTTTTATTAGAGTATCGGCAAGAAATCTTGGTTATTCACTCTATTTTTAAGTTTTATTTAAGTAAACCATGCACAATGCATAGGACTACCCCCCCCATTTTCAAATTTAAAATTTGAAATACTTTAATTAATTTTTAGTCCTTTTAATTGACATAGATACAAATACTCTACTAGGATGATGCACAAGAAAAGGTCAGGATAGCTCAGTTGGTAGAGCAGAGGACTGAAAATCCTCGTGTCACCAGTTCAAATCTGGTTCCTGGCAGAGAAAAAAAAAAAAAAGATCCACCGAATAGGTATTGATCCAAATACCTCGAGATGGATTGTGATACATATTCATTAATAATATTTATTCATCTAAGTGGATAAATCTATAATATAAATATAGAGGCACTTCTTTTTCTTTTTAAAGAAGTTTTAAAATATATCTTTTCTTTATGATAAAGAAGGGGGTGAGATTCCCCTTTATTTTTTTGCGTTTCTTAATTTTGTATTCCGCTATTCCGACGAATATTTTTTTAGTCTTGCTTATCTTTATCTTATCTTATTTTCCTAGTTGTGCTAAGTAATGTGCGCGGTACAAAGTTCCTGGTAGAGAACTTCTTTGAGTCATCCTATTTTTCTGTTCATATGAAGGAAATTAATATGCGATTTTCAAAATAGGGGAATCCAAATGAAACCCTTTTTTTGCTCAGTCTATCTGGAATGCTTTTGTATAATTAGGAATTAATTATAAATAGGTATTCCGTTTCATCTAGGAAAAGAACCTAAAAATATTCCTTGACTTGAATAAAATCTGGAGTTGTGTTGTATAAGTGAGCATGAATTTCTTATCATTCAATGAGCATCTTGTATTTCATAAAAATTGGGGGTTATATAATCCTTACGTAAGGGCCAGCCTATCCAACTTTCAGGCATTAGGATACGTTTAAGGCGCGGATGATTATCATAAGAGATTCCCACCATATCATAAGATTCGCGTTCTTGAAAATCGGCACTTCTCCAAATCCAGAAGACAGACGGAATTCTAGGATTATCCTTTTGGGCAAAGACTTTTATGCAGACTTCTTCTGGATTATCTATACCATATTGTATTCTCGTAAGATGATACACGCTAGCTAAAGATCCACCGGGTGCTACATCATAAGCACATTGGGAGCGTAAATAATTGTAACCATATACATATAAAATGACAGCAATGGAATCCCAATCCCCTGCTTTTATTTGTAAAGTCTCTATTCCTCGGTGATCAAAGCCCAAAGATCTATGAACCACCTCATGTTTGACTAGCCAATTAGATAACCAACCCTGCTGCATTGTCTTCATCTCTCCCTCTTTGTATAAATATTTCACATTTCGGATGCAAGTTTGAAAGATTGCCCTGCTTTTTATTTTTCTACACAAAAGAGCCCCTCTCCTAATTCACTAATTTGTAGGAAGGTACTGAACTTTTGGATTTGAAAAAAGTTTCAGAAGATATATCTAATGTAGATGGTGATTGATAGAGCAATTCTTGCTCATAAGTTCCTGTATGAGTACTGCGCCTAACATAAAGCTTGTGACTGGTAGTAAAACATCTATTTTTATTTTGAGATAGAGTTTGATCCTCAACTATTTCTCGCGATATCTTCTTACGAAGTTTTGTTAGGGCATCTATAACTGCCTCCGGTTTAGGTGGGCAGCCCGGCAAGTAGACATCCACAGGAATTAACTTATCAACTCCCCGAACAGTACTATAGGAATCCGTACTGAACATTCCCCCTGTAATAGTACAGGCTCCCATAGCAATGACGTATTTTGGTTCAGGCATTTGCTCGTATAATCTCACTAAAGAGGGAGCCATTTTCATTGTTACCGTACCGGCTGTTAAAATTAGGTCTGCTTGCCTAGGACTTGATCTTGGTACCAATCCATAACGATCAAAGTCGAATCGTGAGCCTATTAATGAAGCAAATTCAATGAAACAACAACTGGTACCGTATAGAAGGGGCCATAAACTGGAGAGTCTTGACCAATTCGAAAGATCATTTGGTGTAGTTGAAATAACAGAATTGGAACTTGTTTGGTCAAGTAAGGGAAACTCAATCAAATTCATAACTGTCTCAATAGAATCTTTTCCTTCTTTTTTTTTGTCTAAATATTCAGTTAAGACCATTCCAAGGCTCCTTTTCGCCATGCATAAACTAAACCAACAACTAAGATAAGCACGAAAATCAAAGCTTCGATAAAAACGGATACACCCAATACGTCGAAACTCATTGCCCAAGGGTATAGAAAGACGGTTTCCACATCAAAAACAACAAAAACGAGCGCAAACATATAATAGCGTATTCGGAATTGTACCCAAGCCCCTCCCATGGGTTCTATACCCGATTCATAACTAGAAAGCTTCTCTGGTCCTTCACTAACCGGGGCTAAAAGTCCTGAAATCGAAAATGCCAAAATAGGAATAAGGCTTGCTATTATTAGAAATGTCCAAAAAATATCATATTCGTGAAGCAGAAACATAATGTACTCCCATTAATGTGGAATAGGCGGAACTTAAATTAGTCAATTCAATTCAGCATTGTCAATTTATCCAGAACTTCTCTCTTTTCCTCGGTGAAACAAGAATCTTTTTTGTTCAAACAAAAGCGCTTAGTTTAAGTTTAGCCTTTGTTTCCTCTGTGCTGCATCTTCTTTAAAGATTCATCCAATGGAATCCCAACTCCCTTTCTTTTGGATTTCCATTCTATTTAGATATGGTGTATGTAGATCTAATTCTTATATAAAGAAAACTTTCTCGTTTCACTTTGTCTCGCTTTCTCTAGAATCTCTAGAAAAAAGAATAGCTCTATCCTTTATTTAATATTTAATAATAAAATAATAAGAGACTATTAAATAAAAATGAGAATACTACTAAATTAGAACCTAATTAAGATAGTAGGACTAATCTATGCAGTATAATTAATGAGAAGTAATACTATAAAATAAAAATAAAGAACTCTATTTCAGAACTATGAGACAGAATATTCTGTTTTCTTATTTACTCTTTACTTTATTTTTTCTATTTAAAGTTGATCAATTTACATAATGTATCTATAAACAAAGTAATAAATATACTTAAAACAAAGTAGGAATTCGCAAAATGGATAAAATCATTGCAGTTATTATAGGGAAGTCTAGAGATATCCTATTTGAAGGAGGACGGGATTCAAATCAGGGAAAGGATCCTTTCTTCTATTGATTTGATAGAAATTCGTTTTTCTTTTCCTGTCTGTATGATTTTGATTTTCGATGAATGAGCCTTTGGTAATGCTTTTATCTCTATTCTATGTCGCAGGCGCCTATCCAGTCTATAAACAAATACTAATGAGAAAATGAAAACTATACTAAACTAAAGAAAACATAGGATAGAGATCCTAAAATCTAAAAAAGGGCATATTAGGGCTATACGGATTCGAACCGTAGACCTTCTCGGTAAAACAGATCAAACGGATTATTATCGAAATGATTTGAACTGTTTCAAAGACCCAACATGCATTTTTTTGCATTGGGCTCTTTCATAAACTGATTTAAAGATCAGTTAGTCCACCATAGTTTTTCTTTACGGAAAGATAATGAGATGGCTCCCTGTGCTCTGATTGATTTTTTGTATTATGATCTATCTAGGAGCAATACCAAAGTGTTTCAAAGGAGGATTACCTTGACTTAGGTCTGCCTCCGGTCTAAATTAAATCAACCTAAGTGAAATGGAGTCTCTATCGTTCCACTGCAAGAGTTAACTATGAGACTTCATACACCTTAAAGTTCATAGAACGAAAAGAAGTTTTTTGGAGGCCCTTATCCTCATTACGCCTAGCATTTAGTGGGCTGGATATTTACCTTATCAACTAGCAAATCCATAAGGGTTCTATTTGATTAGGCACCTGAATTGGCACCTGAATCGGACTGAACCGACTGTTTGTCAGGCTACTGTTCTCCTATTCTCTCGAATCTATGAAGTAAGACATTGATTTTGCAATAAGATCGATTATGTTCATTGCATAATAAGCTCCTTTGAAAAGCATTGGCGCACGTGTAAACGAGTTGCTCTACCGAACTGAGCTATAGCCCTTATCAGAGATATCTTAACATATAGATAATTTCTTGTCAAGATGAATATTTTCTAATGCCAGAGGATACCCCTTTGATCTGTATCTGTTTAGTATTTAGTTTAGTATTTAGTATATAACAGACCAATAACAGAGCGGTATTGCTTAGAAAAGGGATTCAATATATAATCGATCGAAGTAATGGGTCTTCCTTTGTGGTGATAAATTGCCTACTTAACTCAGTGGTTAGAGTATTGCTTTCATACGGCGGGAGTCATTGGTTCAAATCCAATAGTAGGTAAGTAGGTAGAAAAATTACTAGATAGCATTGGACTTACTTCGCTTCGCTATCTAATAACTTTTTCTACCCCTCTTCCCTTTTTCTTTGTATCAACTATAAACCACTGGATTGTCTTCAATTGGATGGGGGAATCCAATTGACAGCCTCGATTCGTATCCTAGCTCGTCTGAGAGCGAGCTTCGCTTCAACCAAATCTTTCGTACCCTCAGCTTTACTCAAGTTAGCTTCGGCTATTTCAAGTGCCTTTTGAGCTTCTTCCGGATCAATATCACTACCCAGTTCCGCATCATTTCCTAAAATGATGATCTCATTATTAACTATTCTCGCAAAACCGCTCCACAGAATCGCTGTTAACCATTGGTCGTTGAGGAGGCGTATCTCAAAGGACCCATATCTACTGCTGTGTTAATGGGGGCGTGGTTTGGTAATACGCCAATTTGGCCACTATTAGTGGATAAAATGATTTCTTTCACTTCACAATCCCAAATAATTCGCTTAGGAGTCAGTACATAAAGATTTAATTTCATTTCTTCGATTTGTTCTCCTCTCTAAGGTTATAGCTTTCGTGCTAGCTTCATCGATGTTACCCACCAAATAAAAAGCCTGTTCAGGTAGGCCGTCTAATTCTCCGGAAAGGATTAGTTGAAATCCCCTATAGTTTCCGCAAGAGCAACATACTTTCCTGGAGAACCAGTAAAAACTCTGCCACAAAGAACGGTTGTGATAAGAAACGCTCAATTTTCTTGCTCTTGCTACAGTTAAACGATCCTCTTCCGATAATTCATCCAAGCCAAGAATTGCGATAATGTCCTGAAGTTCTTTGTAACGTTGTAAAGTTTCCTTAACTCTTTGCGCAGTTTCATAATGTTCGTTGCCAACGATCCGAGGCTGTAACATAGTCGAGGTTGAATCTAAAGGATCTACTGCTGATAAATACCCTTGGAAGCTAATCCTCTGGAAAGTACGGTAGTAGCATCCAAATGTGCAAATGTTGTGGCAGGGGCAGGGTCGGTCAAATCGTCTGCAGGTACATAAACTGCTTGAATCGAAGTTATAGATCCCTTTTAGTAGAAGCAATTCTTTCTTGCAAAGAACCCATTTCTGTACTAAGAGTAGGTGATAACCCACTGCGGAGGGCATTCTCCCTAATAAAGCGGATACCTCTGATCCTGCTTGAACAAAAAGAAAGATATTATCGATAAATAAAAGCCACGTCTTGCTTATTAACATCTCGGAAATATTCCGCCATAGTTAGGGCAGTTAAACCAACTCTCATACGAGCTCCCGGTGGTTCATTCATTTGGCCATAGACTAGAGCTACCTTTGATTCCTCAATATTTTTTTCATTAATTACTCCGGATTCCTTCATTTCCCATATAAAGATCATTTCCTTCACGAGTCCGTTCCCTACTCCACCGAATACGGATACGCCCCCATGAGCTTTAGCAATGTTATTGATTAATTCCATGATCAGTACTGTTTTACCTACTCCAGCCCCCCCAAATAGTCCTATTTTTCCTCCACGTCGATAAGGAGCTAAAAGATCGACGACCTTAATACCTGTTTCAAAGATGGATAATTTCGTATCTAACTCGATAAAGGCAGGCGCAGATCTATGACTAGGGAACGTTGCACTACTATCTACAGGACCCAAATTGTCAACAGGCTCCCCAAGAACGTTGAAAATTCGTCCGAGAGTAGCTCCACCGACCGGAACACTGAGAGGAGCTCCCGTGTCCAATCACTTCCATTCCTCTCATCAACCCGTCCGTAGCACTCATAGCTACAGCTCTAACTCGATTATTTCCTAATAATTGTTGTACCTCACAAGTCACATTAATTTGCTTATCGGCAGTGTCTCTACTCTGACTACCAAAAGCGTTATAAATATAAGGGTAACTTGCCTGGGGGAAAGTGACATCCAGCACGGGTCCAATAATTTGATCGATACGACCTGTACTTTTTTCTTCAATTGTGGAAACCCCGGGAGGAGAAGTAGTAGGATTGGTTCTCATATTATCACATAATTAAAAAAAAGGAATTTGTCGAAATTTTTCTTTTTTTATTGTTGAATAATGCCAAATCAAATCAAAAAAAATCCAAAAGTAAAAAGGAAATGAATAGTTAATTCAATAAGAGAGAAAAGGGGACAGGACTTGATTTCGTTGCCCAAGCGAATCCCATTCAAATCGTTTACTCATGGAATGAGTCCATTGGAAAGTTCAATCAATCTTTTTTTTCATATACATTTTGCCTTTTGTGGAGGATCTGTGCCTACTCTACTTTCCTATCTAGGACTTCGATATACAAAATATATACTACTGTGAAGCATAGATTGCTGTCAACAAAGAATTTTATTAGTATTTAGTTAGGTATTTGCATTCAAAATAAGAAAAGAGAACTATTAAGAACTTGTAAAATAAGGATTAGGAATTAATTTGGGTTGCGCTATATCTATCAAAGAGTATACAATAATTATGGATTTGGTAAATCAAATCCATGGTTTAATAACGAACCGTGTTAACTTACCATAACAACAACTCAATTCCTATCGAATTCCTATATTGGAATTCCTATAGGATAGAACATACACAGGGTGTACGCATTATATATGAATGAAACATATTCATTAACCTAAGCATGCCCTCAATTTTCTTTAATGAGTTGATATTATATTAATTGAATATCCTTTTTGTTTTACGAGATTTTTGCTAAAGTTTCATTTACGCCTAATTAACATCGAGTAGACCCTGTTATTGTGAGAATTCTTAATTCAAGAGTTATAGGGAGGGACTTATGTCACCACAAACAGAAACTAAAGCAGGTGTTGGATTTCAAGCTGGTGTTAAAGATTATAAATTGACTTACTACACCCCAGAGTATGAAACTAAGGATACTGATATCTTGGCAGCATTCCGAGTAAGTCCTCAGCCTGGGGTTCCGCCCGAAGAAGCAGGGGCTGCAGTAGCTGCCGAATCTTCTACTGGTACATGGACAACTGTTTGGACTGATGGACTTACCAGTCTTGATCGTTACAAAGGACGATGCTATCACATCGAGCCTGTTGCTGGGGAAGACAACCAATGGATCTGTTATGTAGCTTATCCATTAGACCTATTTGAAGAGGGTTCCGTTACTAACATGTTTACTTCCATTGTAGGTAACGTATTTGGTTTCAAAGCCCTACGTGCTCTACGTTTGGAGGATCTACGAATTCCCCCTACTTATTCAAAAACTTTCCAAGGCCCGCCTCATGGTATCCAAGTTGAAAGAGATAAGTTGAACAAGTACGGTCGTCCTTTATTGGGATGTACTATTAAACCAAAATTGGGTATTATCCGCAAAAAATTATGGTAGAGCGTGTTATGAGTGTCTACGTGGTGGACTTGATTTTACCAAAGATGATGAAAACGTAAACTCACAACCATTTATGCGCTGGAGAGACCGTTTTGTCTTTTGTGCCGAAGCTATTTATAAATCACAGGCCGAAACCGGTGAAATCAAGGGGCATTACTTGAATGCGACTGCGGGTACATGTGAAGAAATGATTAAGAGAGCTGTATTTGCAAGAGAATTAGGGGTTCCTATTGTAATGCATGACTACTTAACTGGGGGATTCACCGCAAATACTACTTTGGCTCATTATTGCCGCGACAATGGCCTACTTCTTCACATTCACCGTGCAATGCATGCAGTTATTGATAGACAGAAAAATCATGGTATGCATTTCCGTGTATTAGCTAAAGCATTGCGTATGTCTGGGGGAGATCATATCCACTCCGGTACAGTAGTAGGTAAGTTAGAAGGGGAACGCGAAATGACTTAGGTTTTGTTGATTTATTGCGCGATGATTTTATTGAAAAAGATCGTGCTCGCGGTATCTTTTTCACTCAGGACTGGGTATCCATGCCAGGTGTTATACCGGTAGCTTCAGGTGGTATTCATGTTTGGCATATGCCAGCTCTGACCGAAATCTTTGGGGACGATTCTGTATTACAATTTGGTGGAGAACTTTAGGACATCCTTGGGGAAAATGCACCTGGTGCAGCAGCTAATCGAGTGGCTTTAGAAGCCTGTGTACAAGCTCGTAACGAAGGGCGCGATCTTGCTCGCGAAGGTAATGAAATTATCCGAGCAGCTTGCAAATGGAGTCCTGAACTAGCCGCAGCTTGTGAAGTATGGAAGGCGATCAAATTCGAGTTCGAGCCGGTAGATACTATTGATTAACTAGATAAAACTAAAGATAAAGAAGGTATAAATAAAAAAGAAACGAAATAAAAAGAGAAAAAAATCAGTTATGAAATGCAGTAATTCTTCTTTATTCTTCTAATTGATTGCAATTAAACTCGGCTCAATCTTTTTTAGAAAAAAAAGATTGAGCCGAATAAAAATAGATCATGATATGATCATGAGACTTGACAAATTGAGATTCGTCTATTCTATATATCTAGAATATATATATTAAGGTATAATACAATAAAGAAATACAAATAAAATAATAAAATAATAAAATATAGTATTATCATATGATAATGATAATGGAATCAAATACGCAGTATTTACAGAAAAAAGTCTTCGTTTATTGGGAAAGAATCAATATACTTTTAATGTCGAATCGGGATTCACTAAGACAGAAATAAAGCATTGGGTCGAACTCTTCTTTGGTGTTAAGGTGGTAGCTGTGAATAGCCATCGACTACCTGGAAAAGGTAGAAGAATAGGACCTATTCTGGGCCATACAATGCATTACAGACGTATGATCATTACCCTTCAACCGGGTTATTCTATTCCACTTCTAGATAGAGAAAAAAACTAAAGGAGAATGAATGAAAAAAGACATAGTTTGGAAGTTAGACCTTTTTATAGGACTCTCTTTCAATTTCAAAAAAGAGGACGTTTGAAACTTTTAACAGGCGTAATCGTGAGTCAACAAGTGACTCGAACTGTGTGTAAAAAAAGAAGCATTTTTTTTTTTTCAAAATGCTAGAACTAGATAAGGAAGTTTTCTATAACCTTGAGAAAAAGGATAAAAAGGTAGTTTTTTTTTAGTTTATGACTCCGATCAAGAGCGAGAAATCCTTGATTTGGGATTGGACATAGAACCTGGACCCATCGTAGAGACGTTTAGTTCAAAAGAAAGGATCGTATCCTGATGGTAAGAATTATACTTTCGTGGAAATACAGCGCTATAGACTTCAATGCGGTAGAGTAGACGTTTTGTTTCTAATTTTCTGGACCAAACCTCCGCTCCGACCCAACGATACAATGAATTTTTTCTGTTCATATTCATAAATAAAAAAGATTCGGATCGCAATGCTACTATATGCGTCCAGAGGAGTATTTGGAATAATATTCTTCTATAATCCATTATTGCGGGGGGTCTTACTAACAGGGCTTCGCTGCACGGGACAGGTCTTCGTCGAAAAGCTAACTCCACCCGGCATTTTCATACCCTTTCTTTGGGTGGTATATCGCCTTTTAAAGTCTAAGAGGGTAGTAGGGGATCTATAGTAGGTAAGATAATTTGCCCTTTGATTTTGATTGAATATACTATTTTTCCGCCTTTACCACGCATTATTGTATGCGCTTCTAGAGAAGTATGTATGCAGGAAGTAAATTCTAACCGCTTTCTTTTGAATCCAATTTCAAATTAGATTAGAAAGATAGAAAGGCCATGAGGATGGGAAAATCAAAATAAAATCTTTTTAATTAGTTCTCCTTTTTTGGAATTTTCTTATTATCCTTTCATTTTTTTTACAGAATATTTTTCAAACTAAAAATAAAAAATACAATACAATAGTCAATATTCCTTATAATAGATATACTTAATTATATCATAAGAATCTTAAGATATTTTTCGACTAGATAGAAATAGTAAATTTGAATTGAGACACCTATTCCATGACGGATTTAAACTTACCTTCTATTTTCGTGCCTTTAGTAGGCTTAGTATTTCCGGCAATTGCAATGACTTCTTTATTTCTTTATGTGCAAAAAAATAAGATTGTCTAGTATTTTTTAGTGTAAGTAATATAATATGGTAGGGTATGTGGCTTTTTCTACACACACTTTCTACACACAAATGAAAAACGGTTATGGATGCGGATATAGGCTACGAGCATAAATGCATGAATATGCAGAGCCAGGTATAGCGAGTTTTATTTTATTTATTTTAATTGAATCAACGAATATTTTTGAATAGAAAGTCAATGTATCTAACCTATTATTTCACAGGAGTACTAGTTGCTGAAGGCGATTTCAGAATCAAAAAAAGTAAAGTCAAAATTATTTAGCTTATTCTCTCAATTTCAATCGACCGCTGCTGGATTTAGTATATCTAATATGAATTGGCGATCAGAACACATATGGGTAGAACTTCTAAAAGGTTCTCGAAAAAGGGGTAATTTTTTCTGGGCCTGTATTCTTTTTCTAGGTTCACTAGGATTCTTATCGGTTGGGATTTCCAGTTATCTTGGTAAGAATATTATATCTATACTTCCATCTCAAGAAATTCTTTTTTTTCCGCAGGGGGTCGTGATGTCTTTCTACGGAATCGCAGGCCTATTCATTAGCTCCTACTTGTGGTGTACTATTTTGTGGAATGTAGGTAGTGGTTATGACCGATTCGATAGAAAAGAGGGAATAGTGTGCATTTTTCGTTGGGGATTCCCTGGAATAAAACGTCGCGTCTTCCTTCGATTCCTTATGCGGGATATCCAATCAATTAGAATTCAGGTTAAAGAGGGTCTTTATCCTCGTCGTATTCTTTATATGGAAATCCGGGGCCAGGGGATCATTCCTTGACTCGTACTGATGATAAATTTTTTACTCCACGAGAAATTGAACAAAAAGCTGCCGAATTGGCCTATTTCTTGCGCGTACCAATTGAAGTATTTTGAGGTATCTTTTTTGAACTGAGTTGAATGAAGAAAAGAAGAATTGGAAGAAGAAAAGTTTTCTCAACACAGGGAGGAAGTCCCTTCTAAATTGGATTTGTTATTGTAAGGGGATTTTTAAGTATTTATCTAAAGGAAGGAACAAACGAGGATAAGAGAAATTTGCTTTTAATTTTTTTTTATCCAAGTTAGATATATCGCATACTATTCTTCCTTTTTCATCCGAAAGGGCTTTTTTTTTATTCTATTTCACTATTTCATTCCATCTAGATCTAAGAAAGAACCCAATGCACTGAAATTCCACTAATAACTAATATACAAAAAAGAAGAATAGATACAGGGTATCAAACCTATAGAGTTTTTGCTTCAAAGAAATAGAAATATCATGAAATAGAAATATCATCATATAGAGTCAGGGAATGGAATAGAGTCAGCGAATGAAGCATATTCATTAACAACTCCATTTACAGATCAAAAATGAAAAAAAAGAAAGCATTGCCTTCTTTACTATATCTTGTATTTATCGTACTTTTGCCTTGGGGGGTCTCTTCCTCATTTAACAAATGTCTGGAACTTTGGATTAAGAATTGGTGGAATACCAGGCAATCCGAAACTCTCTTAACTGATATTCAAGAGAAAAGGATTCTAGAAAGATTCATAGAATTAGAAGAACTTTCTCTCTTGGACGAGATGATAAAAGGGAAACTAAAGACACATGTACAAAAACCTCCTACAGGAATACACAAGGAAATAATACAATGGGTCAAAATAAATAATGAGGATCATCTCCATACCATTTTGCATTTCTCGACAAATATAATCTGTTTGGCTATTCTAAGTGGTTCTTTTTTTCTGGGTAAAGAGGAACTTGTCATTTTGAATTCTTGGGTTCAGGAATTCTTCTATAATTTAAATGACTCAATAAAAGCTTTTTTTATTCTTTTAGTTACTGATTTTTTTGTTGGATTTCACTCCACCCGTGGTTGGGAACTAGTAATTCGTTGGGTCTACAACGATTTTGGATGGGCTCCTAACGAGCTTATTTTCACTATTTTTGTTTGTAGTTTTCCAGTAATTCTAGATACATGTTTGAAATTTTGGGTCTTTTTTTGTTTAAATCGTCTATCTCCTTCGCTTGTAGTCATTTATCATTCAATTAGTGAAGCATAAATTCATTTGATCTCCCGATATTAATATTAATCAAATTAGCAAGCATCTTTTTTTAGAAAGAAAGCCCTTTTCCATTTTAGCAAAATTCTTTCTATTTATACCTACTTTAAGGTATTCATCATTGCAGTACAACTGTTGCAGTAGAATGACAACAGATTCGTGTATAGGGAACTAGATTAGCTTAGCTACCTATCTAATTTATTGTAGAAATTCTGGGATCTGCGATTGGACATGGAAAATAGAAATACTTTTTCTTGGGTAAAGGAACAGATAACTCGATCGATTTCTGTATCGATCATGATATACGTTAATAACTCGGACATCTATTTCAAATGCATATCCCATTTTTGCGCAGCAGGGTTATGAAAACCCACGAGAAGCAACTGGACGAATTGTATGTGCCAATTGCCATTTAGCTAGCAAGCCGTCGATATTGAAGTTCCCCAAGCTGTGCTTCCGATACTGTATTTGAAGCAGTTCTTCGAATTCCTTATGATATGCAATTGAAACAAGTTCTTGCTAATGGAAAAAAGGGAGGGTTGAATGTAGGTGCTGTTCTTATTTTGCCCGAGGGATTCGAATTAGCGCCGCCCGATCGTATTTCCCTGAGTTAAAAGAAAAGATAGGAAATCTTGCTTTTCAGAGTTATCGTCCCGATAAAAAAAACATTCTTGTGATAGGCCCTGTTCCCGGTAAGAATATAGTGAAATTGTCTTTCCCATTCTTTCCCCTGATCCTGCTACGAAGAAAGATGCTCATTTCTTAAAAATCCCATATATGTAGGGGGAAACCGAGGAAGAGGACAGATCTATCCTGATGGTAGCAAGAGTAACAATACAGTCTATAATGCTACGTCAACAGGTATAGTAAGAAAAATACTACGTAAAGAAAAGGGGGGTATGAAATATCCATAGTTGATGCATCAGATGGACGCCAAGTGATTGATATTATACCTCCCGGACCAGAACTTCTTGTTTCAGAGGGGAATCCATCAAGCTTGATCAACCATTAACAAGCAATCCTAATGTGGGAGGTTTTGGTCAGGGGGACGCAGAAATCGTGCTTCAGGATCCATTACGTGTCCAAGCCTTTTGTTCTTCTTCGCATCCGTTATTTTGGCACAAGTTTTTTTGGTTCTCAAAAAGAAACAGTTTGAAAAGGTTCAATTGTACGAAATGAATTTCTAGGTCCCGGGATTTCTTACCATCAAGTTGGTAAAAAGCCTCGATTTATTGGCAATTGCTAGAATTATCTATGATCTATTTTGGAAATCCTTTTTTTGTTTAGGACTGCTTTTTTGTTTATGAGATGTCTGGAATTCCTTATTTATATCCCATGCAAAAGAAGAGAATCCAAGGCAAAGGCGAGAACAATCAAATAAAATTTCTTCTTTTCGGAGGGATTGCAGGTCTTCTTAATCGTCTATTCGGCACAAGAAAAAGCCTTTTTCTTGTGCCGATTCTTCTTGTATCAAAATAAGAATCCTTTTTCTTCCTAATTCGTCAAAGATTACTATTTCTTCTTTATTCGGGTCTGTCTCTTGGACCTCTTTTTCTTTTGCTTAGGTTAGCCGAGGTAGTGGACAAACAGAGGGGAAGAAAATATGGCGGGGGAAAAATTTCTTGTGATTGTGAGCAAATTGCTTGGCTTGTTTAATTAAGTTCAACTTCAAATTTACAGAAATTTTGCAAAAAAAAAGTAAACTCTTCCATTGAAGGTTTTTTTATTTTTAGGCTAGTTGAATAGTTTTGATTAAGGTTTTATTAGTTTATTACTCGAAACTAAATCAAGGATTTTCAGGATACTTCCATCGTGGAATAAGATATTGGATCCTCGAGTGATCTCTTTTTCTTGTTGCTTCATAAGAGTGAATCGAATAGATTCAATTCGCGTTATAGAGTAAAATAAAAATTCCGCGGGTCCTTTCCGCTCTAATCAGATAAAGGGGGGTAAGGACCCGCTAAGCTCCTACTTTTTCATTTCATGTTTACAATCTGGTCCCTCCGATTACTATAGAGATGAACCCAATCCAGAATATGAACCATAAAAGAAAACACCTACTAAACCAATCACAGCAATACCAGCTACAGTACCTATCAGCCAAAGAGGAATTCTTCCAGTAGTATCGGCCATTTCCCCTACTTTCCTCCACATTTTATCAATTGGTCATGCTAGAGACAAAAACAGTCATGGGTAGTTATAAGGATGGTATCCTTCCAAATGGGATAAGAGAATTCTTATTAGTCTCTTTCTTTCTCTCAATTGAAGAAGTAATTGGAAAATAAAACAGCAAGTACAAAAATGAGTAATAAACCCCAGTATAGACTGGTACGATTCAATTCAACATTTTGTTCATTCGGGTTTGATTGTGTCATAGTTCTATAGTTGGAATTTGTTTTATCGTTGGATGAACTGCATTGCTGATATTGATCCCAAGAAAAAAACAGTAGGTACAGCTAGTCCGTGAATAGCCAGCCATCGCACTGTAAAAATAGGATAGGTTCGATCTATGGTCATTGAGGGCCTCCTAAAAGGATCTACTAAATTCATCGAGTTGTTCTAAAGAATCAAAACGGTCGGTTATTAACGGAATTCCTTGTCGGCTTTCCGTGAAATACTCGTTTGGCCTAGGACTTCCAAACACGTCATAAGCTAAACCCGTACTGACAAATAACCAACCCGCAATGAATAGGGAAGGTATAGTAATGCTATGAATAACCCAGTATCGAATACTGGTAATAATATCAGCAAAAGAACGTTCTCCCGTGCTTCCAGACATGCTGAACTCCCAAAATTTTTGTACATTCAAAAAAGGAATTGATTCCGTAAAAGATGGGATCGACCAGTAAATAGAAAATTACTGATATTTCATCCTTGTGAGATTGTCAATTTTGTACCAAAGGTGTATTTTGAGTATACCGAATTAGTATAGCTATCCTTCCTATGGCACAGCAATCTGGTTTTGCCTGGTTCCGAAACATAATTACTTTTTTATTTTTTTTTTGTCTATAGGTAAGCTATATGTTATTCAAGGCATCAATAGAAAACCCCATTTTTGTAGGTTCTACTTACTTTTCATTGGCTTCGGAATAATAGAGTAATTCGGAATAGCAGCCAAAATCTTGGGAAAATCTAAGTTAATGATCAATAGGTTTGGATAAATAATTTAGGAAGGATATTCTCATACTGACACAATACAAGGACAAGTATATGTGAAATCTATCCTTTCATAATTCGTAATTCATCCTTGTATTGTTTGTTGGATTAGGTCTAACTTTCTTGACCAAACTGCGAGCGCGGAACTTTACGAGATGAAATAGGGAAAGACAGAAGATAGAATAGAACTTAAAAGGATAATTGAAGTGACTCGTCTTCGAATCTACTTTGGTTGGAGTTCGAAAAAGGAATAAAAATAAAGTAAATTCAAGGAAGAGCTTTCTTTTTTTTTTTTTTTTAACAGCCCCTTGGCAGGTCGTGGAATGCTTTTGTTCTCCTCTTATTCCATATGGAATACAATCAGTTAAAATAAGAAGGAATAGGGGAATATTCGATCGTTCACTCCAAAAAGAGGGTCCTATTGAAAAAGAAATTATCCAAAATAGAAAGAAGTTTTTTTTTTCAAATTCAATTGTTTATTTATCTCTTATTCAAAAATTTCCCTGAAAATTGAATTTCTTTTTTTCATTCAATGGGGTTAGATGATCTAGTTCTTAATATTATTACTTTACTCAATTGACAAATTCCACAACAAATCTCTTGATTCGGAATTAGGGACTCATGTATCATCTGATGAATCCACTTTCTTTTACACTTCTGTATCTTACTCTATCTTGTTTTTTAGTATTATCTAAAATAACTGATGAATTATGAATTTTCCATAACTTAGGTAAATGCTTTACCAACATATGTAGTGTAGTAAAAAAAAATAAATGGAATTTAACTCTTTCATGCTTACTTTAACTAGTTATTTTGGTTTTCTACTGGCTGCTTTAACTATAACCCCAGCTCTATTTATTGGCTTGAACAAGATACGCCTTATTTGAATTGACTGAATAATTATAATTCAGAAAAGAAAAATCTTTCTTTGGGATTCCTGGCATTCTACGACTCTTTTCCAGACTAATTAGGAATTCTTTTCTTGGTCATTGAGATTCGTGGATAATTTAGAGTACTATTTAGGGATAGATCGTACCTCTTTTTTTATCCCCTCGAACAAATCGAAATGATTGAAGTTTTTCTATTTGGAATCGTCTTAGGCCTAATTCCTATTACTTTAGCGGGATTATTCGTGACTGCGTATTTGCAATACAGGCGTGGGGATCAGTTGGATCTTTGATTGAGTCATTTTTTTTTTTTGATTGACCTCCTCCAGACCAGAGAGGAGGTCAAATTGAAATTGGAGTTACAATTCAATTTTGTTAAGTTATTTTACTCTGCTTCGACATAAAATAGATGGAATCACGCTCTGTAGGATTTGAACCTACGACATCGGGTTTTGGAGACCCGCGTTCTACCGAACTGAACTAAGAGCGCTTTCATTCATTCAAAAAGAAAATCTTTTTCTATTCCTAATGTATCTCACGTACGTATAGTCTCCACAAATTCAAGTTATACCCACTTTACTTTAATTGATCTCGTCGCTACTGCCTATAAAGAAGAAAGAAGTAATAGGTAGGGATGACAGGATTTGAACCTGTGACATTTTGTACCCAAAACAAACGCGCTACCAAGCTGCGCTACATCCCTTTTCCAAATTAAATTGTTGTACAATGCCATTGTACACAATTCCTGTCTTCTTTTCCACATCATAATTTTCTTCTTCTTTCTTTCTCTATCTATATATAGAACCCTCGTGTCATTTCTTCTTTTTGGTCTCATATAATTAAGGAATTATATACATATAAAATCCAATATAATTTCGCCTATAAAAGAAGGATTACTTTTCCTTGGTAATATATAGGAAGAAGGGGTCATCTTTTTCTTTTTTAGGGATAGGAAAATTTCGTCGATATGGTTCATTTTATATATAGCATAACAATCTTGGGCAAGAGTTTATGATCATATATGTATTCCAACAAGGAAGGAGGATTTTCAATGCGGGATATAAAAACATATCTCTCTGTAGCACCCGTGCTAAGTACTCTATGGTTTGGTGCTTTAGCAGGTTTATTGATAGAAATTAATCGTTTATTCCCAGATGCTTTGTCATTCCCTTTTTTTTAATTCTAGTTATTGCTATGGGAGGGATAGATTTCTTCGTGATATGACAAAATTTGATCCTTTTCAATCTTTTTTTAGTATCGGAAGGAAAAAGAAAGAAAAGATGGATTGGGTTGAACCTCAGAGTCATTAAAAATTTGGTAAACCCCATTTTTGAAAATAGAAATTCAATTTAAAGGGGTACCCAAGCTAAATAAGGCCTCAGAAATCAGAGCATAGAAAAGGCGGGGCTGGCTAATTAAATGAAAGGATTTCGAACCAAAATCTTTGCTAATTCGACAAGGATTGTATTCTTTAATTATTTCTCTATTTTTTATTACTTAATTAAAGAATAAAAAAAAATTATTCTAATGAATTTTATTCTTCTTCTTCGGATTCAAAATAGAAGAATAAAAGAATAAGTAGAAGAATTAAGTTAAGTCAATCCAAAAAGAAAAGGAGGTTCATGGCCAAGGGAAAAGATGTTAGAATCAGAGTTATTTTGGAATGCATCAGTTGTGTTCGAAAAGGTGCCAATGAGGAATCGACGGGGATTTCTAGATATAGTACTCAAAAGAATCGCCACAATACACCCGGACAATTAGAATTCAAAAAATTTTGTCGTTATTGTCGCAAGCATACGACTCATCACGAAATAAAGAAATAGGAACATCGTGTGTTTGATCTTTCCAAACAACAGAAAGAGTAAGAACTTCATATTTAATATATAAAGAAAACATAGTATAGAATACAAAATACAAATCAACTCATCTGATTTCCGGTAGATATTATTTCATATGTATAGAGGGTATTCATATACTATAATATGAATCAAATAAGATATGGATCAAAGAAAAACTACTTCTTCTGGATCCTAAATTAATAAAATAAAGAAGTGAATTTTCAAATTTTCAAATTTTAAATAAGGAATAAATCATGTATACATCTAAACAACCTTTTCTTAAATCTAAGCAACCCTTTAGTAAATCCAAGCAAACTTTTAATAAATCCAAGCAACCCTTTCGTAAATCCAAGCAAACTTTTCGTAAATTCAAGCAACCTTTTCGTAAATCTAAACAACCTTTTCGTAGGCGTCCCCGGATTGGCCCGGGAGATCGAATTGATTATAGAAACATGAGTTTAATTAATAGATTTATTAGTGAACAAGGAAAAATATTATCGAGACGAATAAATAGATTAACCTTGAAACAACAACGATTAATTACTCTTGCTATAAAACAGGCTCGTATTTTATCTTTCTTACCGTTTCGTAACTATGAGAACGAAAAGCAATTTCAAGCCCAGTCAATTTCAATAATTACAGGTTCTAGACCCAGAAAAAATAGACATATTCCTCAATTAACGCAAAAGTACAATTCCAATCGAAACTTAAGAAACAACAACCAAAATTTAAGAAACAACAACCGGAACTTAAGTTCCGATTGTTGATGTTTTATTCGAATTCGAAAGGGCCAGACCTATATATATTATAAAGAAAGTAATCCAGCTCGTTGATTCCTACCACTTAATCTTAATTTATTGTATCTTCCCGGAGTTCCCTCTCCGGGAATTCATCTTTTATTATTCCAGTATATTACTTTATTTATACCTTTAATTGATGATCTTTATTTTATTGGAAATCGTGTAAAGATTATTTGGATTTGATACAGCTACTTGTGCAAGCATTTTACGATTAAGAATCAATTTCTTCTTGTACAGGTTGTGTATTAATTTACTATAACTATCGAATACTTTATATACCCGCGTTGCTGCGTTTATCCGAGTGATCCACAAACGACGAAAATCCCTCTTTTGCCTACCTCTATCTCGATGAGAGGAAACAAAAGCTCTTTTTACCTGTTGGGTAATCATTCGATTAAGTCTTAAATGAGCCCCTCTAAAGTTTGAGGCAAATGAACGCATTTTTGTTCGTCGTCTCCGGGCTATATATCCTCGCGGAACTCTGGTCATTGAATCAAATTAACCTTAATGAATAACTAATGATTTCTCTTCTTTTAGCCACCCTTTTTCTCATTAATAACAAAACTAATTATTCCGATATATAAAATATTAATTCCAATGGCTTTTGCTATAGTAACCTTCCCAACCACGATTTTTTATTCCACTCCGTTCAGTTATTTCTATACGAAATAACAAATTCATTCTAATAATACTAAAAAAAATAGTGGGTTCCATCGTTTCTATGGTTCCCTTTTAAACGGTGAGGCCCTCTCTATACACCGGAGCCCTTTCTTTCATCAAAAGGTATTGCGAACTTGTATAGTCCACATTCTTTGGCTCTACCTATCCATTATAGAGTAAATAGCTCTTTTCACAATAAGAGTTATCCATACAGTGACGGTATTTAATTATGAAAGTTGGCTAAGTAGCTGACCCTGTTAGTCCGTTCTTTTAAGATAAAGGAGCATAAGCCTTTTTCTTTTTATTACTATTTCCTCCGCTTAATGGATAACCATTTGCTACCAATGGGAGAATTGCTTCTTATTTCCAATTTAGATAATTGGATTTGCACCAAAGGAAACCATAAATTCCATATACCATAGAAATCTAGGATAGAGAAGCTATATCCTATTCATTGGTACTAATCATGGATACTTCAATTTTTTTTATATTTGTTTGAAGTCATGATCTGAACGAGTCGCACATACACCCTAGCACATGTTCCTCGACGCTGAGGGCATCCTTTAAGCGCGGCCGTTTTTCGAGCATTTCGTATTGGCTGTCTTGCGTTTCTAATAAGTTGTTTAACCGTCGGCATGTTGTATGTATATAGAAAAAAATGGATTGGTTTAGATCCATCTTAACCTGATGATTGCTCATCATGAAGTCTTTCTATTTTCTATTAAATCGAGGAAAACACGAATTTAGCTGTGAAATAACTTTACAAGAAATCCGGACACTACCAATCCTTAAACATTTCTGGAAACCACACTGGATCAGTATCGCAGTGCTTGTCAATCATTTCATCCCCTACAATATCGACAAGTCCATAAGCTTTGGCTTCGTCTGCTGACATAAAAACATCCCTTTCCATGTCTTCGGATACAACCCAAAAAGGCTTGCCTGTTCTTACTGCATAAACCCTTGTGATCATTTCGCGAACTTTGTGTAACTCTTCTACTTCTAGTAAAAATTCTGGTGTCCTTGCCCGATAATAAGCACTAGCAGGTTGGTGAAGCATAATCCTCGCGTGAGGGAATGCTATACGCTTGGTGGGTTCTCCTCCAAGCAGAATGAAGGACGCCATGGAGGCGGCTATTCCGAGGCATATTGTATATATATCTGGTGTCACCGTTTGCATCGTATCAAAAATAGCCATTCCTGAGATTAGCCACCCGCCTGGGGAGTTTATAAACAAAAAAATATCACTAATTCCATCTTCTATACTCAGATATACCATGAGACCTGTAATATGATTCGTGATCTCGCAACGAATCTCTTGACCTAAAAAAAGTGTCCTTTCTCGATACATAACATTGTATAAGTCAACCCAAGTCGCTTCTTCATCTCCAGGAATCCGGTAAGGTACTTTTGGAACACCAATGGGCATATTAGATTAATATTATTAAATTTAAGTAAGAAAACCACACTTTAATATGGAAACGTAAGAATGGAACAGAAAGAAAGAATCCGCAGTTTATTGTCTTAATTTTTATTCTTATTCTATATGAATATTATAGATTCTATTAATACGTAGATTGAAAGGTTATACATATAAGGAATGTAAGACAGATTGAATAAAGAAAAGGGAATGGGTGATTTGAATGCTAAACAAAGAGGGGTAGCGATCTATTCTTCGTTTTTTCCAAATTGGCCAAGTTACCCATTGCATATTGGCACTTATCGAGTATAGAATAGATCTGCTTCTCTTTCTTCTTATGAACAGAATTGGCTTCTTATTTTTAATGGAATGAAATAAATATTCGCGCTTTCTGACACAGAATCCCCTAGAAGGGTTAGGTACATAGGATATGGATAGTCTTTTTCAATGCGATAAAATAAAGCGACATCGTGTCTATTTTTCTTTGCTAAAGGGGTATTTCCATGGGTTTGCCTTGGTATCGTGTTCATACTGTCGTATTGAATGATCCGGGTCGATTGCTTGCGGTGCATATAATGCACACAGCTCTAGTTTCTGGTTGGGCTGGCTCAATGGCTTTATACGAATTAGCAGTTTTTGATCCCTCTGATCCTGTTCTGGATCCAATGTGGAGACAAGGTATGTTCGTAATTCCCTTCATGACTCGTTTAGGAATAACGGATTCGTGGGGTGGTTGGAGTATTTCAGGAGGAACTGTAACAAATCCGGGTATTTGGAGTTATGAAGGTGTGGCAGGTACGCATATTGTGTTTTCTGGCTTGTGTTTCTTGGCAGCGATCTGGCATTGGGTATATTGGGACCTAGAAATATTCTCTGATGAGCGGACGGGAAAACCCTCTTTGGATTTGCCCAAGATCTTTGGAATTCATTTATTTCTTGCAGGGGTGGCTTGCTTTGGCTTTGGGGCATTTCATGTAACGGGTTTGTATGGTCCTGGGATATGGGTATCCGATCCTTATGGACTAACTGGAAAAGTACAAGCTGTAAATCCAGCGTGGGGTGCAGAAGGTTTTGATCCTTTTGTTCCGGGGGGAATAGCTTCTCATCATATTGCTGCGGGTACATTGGGTATATTAGCGGGCTTATTCCATCTTAGTGTCCGTCCGCCTCAACGTCTATATAAAGGATTACGTATGGGCAATATTGAAACTGTACTTTCCAGTAGTATCGCTGCTGTTTTTTTTGCAGCTTTCGTAGTTGCTGGAACTATGTGGTATGGGTCAGCAACGACCCCAATCGAATTATTTGGGCCTACTCGTTATCAGTGGGATCAGGGATACTTTCAGCAAGAAATATATCGAAGAGTTAGCAATGGTTTAGCCGAAAATCTTAGTTTATCAGAAGCTTGGTCTAAAATTCCCGAAAAATTAGCCTTTTATGATTATATTGGTAATAATCCGGCAAAAGGGGGATTATTCAGAGCAGGCTCAATGGACAATGGGGATGGAATAGCTGTTGGATGGTTAGGACATCCCGTCTTTAGAGATAAAGAAGGACGTGAGCTTTTTGTACGCCGTATGCCTACTTTTTTTGAAACATTTCCGGTTGTTTTGGTAGATGAGGAGGGAATTGTTAGAGCAGACGTTCCTTTTAGAAGAGCAGAATCCAAATATAGTGTTGAACAAGTAGGTGTAACGGTGGAGTTCTATGGTGGCGAACTTAATGGAGTAAGTTATTCTGATCCTGCTACTGTAAAAAAATATGCGAGGCGTTCTCAATTAGGGGAAATTTTTGAATTAGACCGGGCTACTTTGAAATCTGATGGTGTTTTTCGCAGCAGTCCAAGGGGTTGGTTCACTTTTGGTCATGCTACCTTTGCTTTGCTCTTCTTTTTCGGACACATTTGGCATGGCGCTAGAACATTGTTCCGAGATGTTTTTGCTGGTATTGATCCAGATTTGGATGCTCAAGTGGAATTTGGAACATTCCAAAAAGTGGGAGATCCAACTACAAGGAAACAGGCAGTTTGATACACATTGTTATAGTATCTTTCACCTCTCTTTTTTGATTTGACATGGGAAACATCTCCCATCCTTTCTTTGACTCTTTTTCTTTCTTTATATGGGAAATTATCCCAAATGACAAATGAATAGGTGTGGAAGTTATAATTGTAAATAAACCAGGATCGAATCTATGGAAGCATTGGTTTATACGTTCCTTTTAGTTTCGACTTTAGGGATAATTTTTTTCGCTATCTTCTTCCGAGAACCACCTAAGGTTCCACCAACTCCAACTAAAAGAATAAAATAATTTCATTTAAGTAAGAAGTCCCCCTATCTGGGAGACTTCTTACTTAAATTAGTCTCCGTGTTCTTCGAATGGATCTCTTAATTGTTGAGAGGGTTGCCCAAACGCGGTATATAAGGCATACCCAGTAAAGCTTACAAGTAAACCAGATATGGAGATGGCGACTAAAGTTGCTGTTTCCATTTTTATAGAATTTCAAGATTACAATGGATCTACGAAAAGATCGTGTATTTACAACTACAACGGAATAGTATACAAAGTCAACACCAATGATTAAATAGAATTTATGGCTACACAAACCGTTGAAGATAGTTCTAAACCTAGGCCAAAACGAACTGGTGCAGGTAGTTTACTGAAACCCTTGAATTCGGAATATGGGAAAGTCGCCCCGGGTTGGGGGACTACTCCTTTTATGGGGATCGCAATGGCTTTATTCGCTATATTCCTATCTATCATTTTAGAAATTTATAATTCTTCCGTTTTACTGGACGGAATTTTAACCAATTAGGTTTCTACTAACTAAAACTAGGAAGTCAGAGTTTTTCCATCCAAAAAAGCCTTTCTAGTTTAAGATCTACATTTCTAGATATTATGGTAGTTCGACCGCGGAATTTTTTTGTTTCGGTATCTCTGGAATATGAGTGTGTGACTTGTTAGAATTGATCCTATTGATAATACATAGAAAGGGCCTGTTATCTCTATCAAGATGATTCTAATTCGTCAGATATTATTTATTCTAGTATCTGGAACACGAAATAGATAGAGTGGATCAAAAAAAAATGGAACTATGATTCATACTCACTATTAAGACCTCGCAACCAGACTGAAAAATTCAAGTAGTTCTTAAATAAAAATAAAAAAGAAATTTTCTTCCTTCCAATTTTGTTTGCCCAAAAGACAACTTTTTTTCTCTCGATTTTGTCGAGTCATTACACTGATTCAATAAATGATTATCAAGCGGTTCTTATTCGAAGAACCCTTGCCTTTTGTTTAGCTTGAGACTAAATCATCGTGGCTCTAGTATGAATCTAAGGTTTTAATTGAACTGATTCATAGGATCTCAACAAGATAATTTCTATATTACGCATAAAAAAACAAATCCTTTATAGGGAAGAGAAAAGTCAAGAAGCCTCTAATGACCAACATAAGGGAAAGGAAGAAAGAAAGACGCGCCAACTTGAGATTTTTTGGCATTATCATCACAAAGAAGATATTCCGGATTTTTCTTATTTGATATCTTCAAGGCAAATCGACCCAATTCAGTGGCTGATGAAGTTTTGAACCTTTTTTCTAATATTCGTTGAAAATTTTTGTGTTTCTGCTTGAGCCGTACGAGATGAAATTTTCATATACGGCTCTTAGAGGGGGACTCGGGTTAGTTACCTATCTCAATAAAGTATATGATTGGTTTGAGGAACGTCTTGAGATTCAGGCAATTGCAGATGATATAACTAGTAAATATGTTCCTCCCCATGTCAACATATTTTATTGTTTAGGGGGAATTACACTTACTTGTTTTCTAGTACAAGTCGCTACCGGTTTTGCTATGACTTTTTACTACCGACCAACCGTTACAGAGGCTTTTTCCTCGGTTCAATACATAATGACCGAGGCCAACTTTGGTTGGTTAATCCGATCAGTTCATCGATGGTCAGCAAGTATGATGGTTTTAATGATGATCCTGCATGTATTTCGTGTGTATCTCACAGGGGGATTTAAAAAACCCCGCGAATTAACTTGGGTCACAGGTGTGGTTTTGGCTGTTTTGACTGCATCATTTGGTGTAACTGGTTATTCTTTGCCTTGGGATCAAATTGGCTATTGGGCAGTCAAAATTGTGACAGGTGTACCTGACGCCATTCCGGTAATAGGATCGCCTTTAGTGGAGTTATTACGCGGAAGTGCTAGTGTGGGCCAATCCACTTTGACTCGTTTTTATAGTTTACATACCTTTGTACTGCCTCTGCTTACTGCCGTATTTATGTTAATGCACTTTCCAATGATACGTAAGCAAGGTATTTCGGGTCCTTTATAGGGAAGGCATATCATAGAGAATTATAATTATCATATATCATATCGGGTAGGTTTTGGTATTTCATTGCTACAAGCATGGGTTATTGTAAAATAACACATGTCATTTGGATACTTCTCTTCAACTCCAAAGTATTTTTATACAATACAAATAGTTGAAGTTAATTTTACGAAAGAAAAAAGGCGGATTATGGGAGTGTGTGACTTGAATTATTGATTTGGCCATGCAGATAAAGAATTGGATCTGCCACATTAGAATTCACAACCAAAGGTGTCTCCGCATCCAATCAACATGTAAGTCCCCTACCTAGGAAGGATAGGCTGGTTCACTTGAGGAGAATATCTTCTATGATCATACCGCAACCATGTCATCCATGAACAGGCTCCGTAAGATCCCATAGAGTAGAAATGGAATAAGTCATGTGACATGATCCAGTTCTCTATTTATTACACTTACCTTTTTATTATAGTATGGAAATGCATTCATTTTCTTTGCATCGATTGTGATCCGCAATACTATCGGAGTAAAAGAAGGGATCTAAGGAAGAATGTAGGCTAAACTTTTTGATTTTTTATTAGTAACAAGTAAATATTTTGTTTGGAGGTAAGAAACTTGCGATATTGAGGGGATAAATACCAACTAATCAAGAGACATGAGACAATCCACAAAGCAATTGATCATGATCAAATTTGTAAGCCCACTTGGATATTGAGCATTTACCCATAAGAATAGGATTATTTTCAATGAGTAGTTGTAGGTGCAACTTCGGAAAAGAGAATCTGATAAAGCTTTTCTTGCCTAGAGTCATTGAGTCATTATAAACCTTAATTCTATTAAGGATCTTCCGCGGTCTTATTTCTTTCACTCTTGCTCGAGCCGGATGATGATAAATTCTCATGTCCGGTTCCTTTGGGGGATGGATCCTAAAGAGTTCACCTATCCCAATAACAAAGAAACCAGACTTAAATGATCCTGTATTAAGAGCTAAATTAGCTAAAGGGATGGGACATAATTATTACGGGGAACCCGCATGGCCCAACGATCTTTTATATATTTTTCCAGTAGTAATTCTAGGTACTATTGCATGTAATGTAGGTTTAGCGGTTCTCGAGCCATCAATGATTGGTGAACCGGCAGATCCGTTTGCAACTCCTCTGGAAATATTACCCGAGTGGTACTTCTTTCCCGTGTTTCAAATACTCCGTACGGTACCCAATAAGTTATTGGGCGTTCTTTTAATGGTTTCTGTGCCAACAGGCTTATTGACAGTACCTTTTCTAGAGAATGTCAATAAATTCCAAAATCCATTTCGCCGCCCAGTAGCTACGACCGTTTTTTTAATCGGTACTGTAGTAGCTCTTTGGTTAGGTATTGGAGCAACATTACCCATTGATAAATCATTAACTTTAGGTCTTTTTTAGATATTTTTTGATTCATTCAACCGTGAAGTACCATAGGTATCTAGGAAATAGTTACTTCCAAGTGAATCTTCCCTAGATACCTAAAATCCATTTTATTATGATCCATTTCGCGAAAATATAGATTGTACCAAAGATGCTAAATTGTTTTCTTTTTATTCTAACTCGAAAAAGAAGAAGAAAAAAAATTGCAATGGATTTAAAACGAGAGTTTATTCTTAAGTAAATCAATTGGGAGATGCTTCTCTAGAGTGTCCCATATATGTTTTCTATCTTCCATACGAAAACTGTCAATTCTCAGAAGATCTTCTTCAGTCTTACTCAAAAGGTCCAATAGTGTATGTATATTGGCCCTTTTTAGACAATTATACGTTCTAGAAGTCAATTCTAATTGATCAATAAAAATACAATTCAATGGAATTCCTTTTTTGTTTTTCTTTAGATTAGTTAATCTTTTTTGAAAAGTAAAAAGGGGTGGAGTAAACCTGTTTTTATTTTCTTCGAAACTAGCGCCCTCTTCCTCCGCGTGTAGAAAAGGAAGAAATAAATCAATCAAATTACGAGAAGCCTCATAAAGTGCTTCCTTAGGGGTTAAACTTCCATTAGTCCATATTTCTAGAAAAAGTATCTCGTGTTTTTCATTTCCATTCCCACAAGAAAAAATACTATAATTCACATTTCGAACAGGCATGGATACAGCATCTATAGGATAACTTCCATCTTGATAGTTCTTTCTGAGTTCTGTCTGATATCCACGATCTCTCTTGATCTGTAAATCAATACAGAAATCAATGGGCTCTGTCAAGTTAGCTATAGGTTGTGCCGTATCAACGATTTCTACGGAAGGCGGTAAGATGATATCTTGAGCAGTTATGTATCTAGGACCTTTGACGCAAATGGATGCGTCTCTAACTCCATAGAGATTACTTCTCAATACAATTTCTTTCAAATTTAGTAAAATTTCTTGTACGGATTCTTCAATACCTGCTATTGTAGAATACTCGTGCGGCACGCTCCCAAATTTTGCACGTGTGATACATGTTCCTTCTATTTCTCCAAGTAAAGCTCTTCGCAAGGCAATACCGACGGTGTCCGCTTGACCTTTTCTAAGCGGGGACAGAATGAAACGACCATAATAAAGGCGCTTACTATCTACTCTTGATTCAACACACTTCCACTGTAGTGTTTGAGTGGATCCTGCTACCTCCTCTCGAACCATAATAGACTAGTATTATTATTTTATCATTGAATCGTTTATTTCTCTTGAAATGAAAGTTGAAAGCGGGTTAATTCTTTTACAGACGTCTTTTTTTAGGCGGTCGACATCCATTATGCGGCATAGGTGTTACATCGCGTATACAACTTAATCGCACACCACTTTTAGCAATGGCTCGTAATGCGGCATCTCTTCCACTACCAGCGCCCTTTACCATAACTTCTGCTCGTTGCAAACCTACTGTACGAATAGCATCTACTGCTGTTCTTTGACCAGCATAGGGTGATGCTTTTCTTGAGCTTTTGAATCCACAAGTACCGGCCGAGGACCAAAAAACCACCCGACCTTGTGGGTCTGTAACAGTTATAATGGTATTGTTGAAACTAGCTTGAACATGAATAACCCCTTTTGTTATTCTACGTGCACTCTTCCGTAAACTAAAACGTGCATTCCTACGTAAACCAATACGCACTTTCTTACGTGAACCAATTTTTGGTATAGCTTTTGCCATATTTTATTATCTCATAAATATGAGTTAGAAATAAAAAAAAGAAAAAAAGATACAAAGATATCCGTTTCAGGGTAAAATAAACCCTTTACTTTAATTATTTTAAATGAAATTATTTTATTTGGAATTGGAACATTTCCGCGGGTACTTTTTTTTACTTTTTAGAAAGTAAAGTTCTTTTTCGAAAGATTACCCCTGTCTTTGTTTATGCTTCGGATTAGAGCAAATGACTCTAATTCGTCCACGCCTACGAATCAGTCGACATTTTGTACAAATTTTACGAACGGAAGCTCTTATTTTCATATTTCCGTATCCTTTTTTAAACTATGAATCTAATCTTTTGGAAAAAATAAGTCTCTTCGCTTGAATTTTAGAACTTAGAATTTATTACCCTAGAAAAAAAAAGAAAAACCTAATCCTTTGAATCTTTGGTATCCTTCAAATCTTCGCTATCCTTCAAATCTTCGCTATCCTTCGAGTCTTCGATACGCTTCGAATCCTTATGGGGAAGTCTATAAATTATACGTCCCTTGCTTGAATCATAACGACTTACTTCAATTTTGACCCTATCCCCCATCAGTATTCGTATAGAACTAGACCGTATCTTTCCTGAAATATAGCCTAGGATGATGGTGTCATTCTCTAGCCGAACGCGGAACATTCCATTGGGTAGGGCTTCCGTAACTAAACCTTCGAAAGTTACTTTTAGCTTCTCTCGGGTTTTTTTTTTCTCTCCTATTTTTTTTTTCTGTCATATTTTTTTTCTCCTATTTTTCTATTTTTATTTTAAAAATAGGAAGGGCGAGATAGAATTCGAGCACTATAGGCGGGGCGATTACCATATATAACATAAGACTTCTCCCCCAATTCTGTTTAGTCGAGCTTCTCGATCTGTCATTATTCCTCGAGAAGTAGAAAGAATAGCAATTCCCATTCCACCCAAAACTTTAGGAATTCCTTGATAGTTGGTATAAATTCGTAAGCCGGGTCGGCTGATACGCTTTAAAAAGGTTCTTGTTCTATATATTCCTTTTATAGTCTTTCTCTTTTGATGTCGCAAAGTTGAAACCAAGAAATATCTGTTACGTTCCTGATGTTTCCGAACACTTTCAATAAAACCCTCTCGTAGAAGTATTTTAACAATGTTTTCGGTAATATTTGTAGATACTACTCGAACTGTTCCTTTTTTATTCATGTCCGCATTTCTTATAGAGGTTAGTAAATCAGCAATAGTGTCCTTGCCCATAAGACTCTAATTCTAGGTTCCTCCTAATTTTTCTATAATCAACATGTTTTCTTTTTTTTTTTTTCATTTTGGATTTTAAAACATATACGTAAAACACAAATCTACTAAATTAATTCTTTGGTCTCAATTTCGCCTACTAGTATTTATAATACTTCAGGAGCTAATGAAACTATTTTGGTAAAATTCAATTCTCTCAATTCCTCGGCAATCGCGCCAAAAACTCGAGTTCCTTTTGGATTGCCTTTTTGATCAATTATAACCGCAGCATTGTCATCATAGCGGATTATTATACCGTCTTCGCATTTGAACTCTTTACATGTACGTACAATTACAGCTCGAATTACTTCGGATCTTTCTAGAGGCATTTGGGGCAATGCGTCTTTGATTACAGCAACAATAACATCACCAATACGAGCATATCGCTGATTACCAGCAGCTCCTATGACTCGAATACACATCAATTTTCGAGCTCCACTATTATCTGCTACATTTAAAAGGGTCTGAGGTTGAATCATATTATTTTGATTTCAATTTGTTATTTCAATGCAAAAGGATGAAAGAAATATTGTCTTTCCAGAAAGAAAAACCGAGCATTTTTTTTTATCTTCCATACCCCTTTTAGGGTTCTATATCTCTAATCGAATAAATTGACTTCGTATGGGCCATTTTACTGGCAGCTATGGAGATAGCTGCTCTAGCTACAGTTTCAGATACTCCCCCCATTTCATAAAGTATACGACCAGGTTTAACAACGGATACCCAATATTCGGGGGACCCCTTTCCCGAGCCCATACGTGTTTCCGTGGGTCTTAGTGTAACCGGTTTGTCGGGAAATATACGTACCCATATTTTTCCACCACGACGTGCATATCGTGTTATTGCTCTTCGTCCTGCTTCTATCTGTCTCGCCGTGATCCAAGCGGGTTCAAGTGCTTGAAGAGCATATCTACCAAAACAAATACGATTGCCTCGGCAGGATTTTCCTTTCATTCTTCCTCTATGTTGTTTGCGAAATCTGGTTCTTTTGGGGTTATAGTCGATGGTTCTCTTTCTTAGTTCCATCTCTACTGCAAAACTGGACATGAGAGTTTCTTCTCATCCAGCTCCTCGCGAATGGAATCAGAAAGCATGTAAATTTCTCTAATTCATAATATTCCAAAATATTACGGTACGGATAGATACACATTAATAGATAATAGAAAAAGTTCGGTTTTTTTTATATTGAATTTGTTAAAACAGAAAAAATATAATATATAGTCAAAAAAGAAGATCTAGAATATATCCAGATGTGTGTGTATATTTATCTAAATTCTATATTTATAGATAATGTAATCCTTCTTAAAAAAATCCTTATTTTTACTCTTATTGAATCGCGGTAAAGTATTCTAATTCAATAAGAATTTCGCGGGCGAATATTTACTCTTTCCTGTCTTATTTGTTAATTTATAAACTTACCAAATAAGACAATTTTTTTGGTTTGTTCCGCCATCCCACCCAATGAAGTGTTAGGATTCTTTTCAATAAAATCCTATGGAATCATAGGTTCTGTCGTTCCCACTGCTTCTCCTTGAATGGTTAGGTCTGAATCCCGCAACGGAGCTTCCAAAAAATTTCTTTCCGAGTTAATTTTCTCAGTTTTATTAACCCGGGCGGCTCTTTATTATTGCTTTAAATTTGTAGTTCTTGTTTCAAGTTACAATTTTTAATTCTCTATTATTTTTATTATATTGATGCTTTATCACATTGCCTTTTATGATGTAATTCATAGACCATACATAGTGGAATCCTATATCTTATTTATTTCCTCTTCCTTCTTTCTATCATCCCTCCCTTTATCCACATCCCTTTAGTTTTGCTTCACAACCTAGAATCCCTTTTCTTTTTTAGAGAAAAAATTGCAGTTGCTACAACTATATGACACATCTACTCATTTATGTTATGATAGAGGTATTTATTCATATAGTGACTGTTTCTTAGTTAGGATCTCGACAATACGAAGCAATAGGTTGGTTATTAGTTAATTTTCTATAATTACTAAGTTTTTTTCTTAAAAAAAAGAAAAAAATAACGAGTCACACACTAAGCATAGCAATTATATTAAATGATTTATCAATTTTCATTAAATCTTATAGAAAGAGGTATAATTTCTTCTTTTGCAGGGATTTCAGGAAAAAAGTCTCTTGTCATTTTTTATTCTATCAATGGACAGAATCCGAAGACAAGATTACTTATTCTTCGTCTACGAATATCCAAATTTTTACACCTAATACTCCATAGATAGTCCGAATTGGATAGCAGCAATAATCAATTTTAGCGCGAATTGTTTGGAGGGGAAGTCTACCCTTTTTAATAGATTCGGCGCGTGCAATTTCTTTTCCTCCGAGACGACCCGCAATTTTTACTTTTACTCCCCTTATATCTGCTTTTTTAGTTAATTCAATGGCTTTTTTCATTGCCTTTCGGAATGAAACTCTATTTTTTAATTGGAAAGCTATATATTCTGCAAGAATGTTAGGCTGTCTATAAGGTTCTTTAACTTTTTCGATAGAAATATTAAATCTCTGGTTTACAGAGTTAATTTCCTTTTGTAGATCTTTCTCTAATTCTTCGATTGCTCCTTTTTTCTTTAATAAATTTGGGAATCCAATATGGATTATGACGTGGATCGTATCGATTTCTTTTTGGATTTCTATATGTGTAATTACTTCGGAACTTGAACCTGAGTCCATTTTTCTATTATGTGTAATTACTTCGGAACTTGAGTCTGATTCTATTTTTCTATTCGAGCCCTTTTTCCTATTCTTTTGTATATAGTTCTTGATACAATCCCTTATTTTTTTATCTTCCTGTAGACCTTCAGAATAATTTTTTGGTTGTGCGAACCAAAAGGAATGGTGTTTTTGGGTTGTACCAAGTCTGAAACCGAGTGGATTTATTTTTTGTCCCATATTTTTCTATTCTATATTTTTTTTACTGGGAATCGAAATCTTAGATGGATCTAAAGGTTATTTAGATTTCTTTACTATATTTAGTACAATTGTTATATGACACATGCTTTTTTTTATGGGGAAACTACGTCCTCGAGCTCGAGGTCTGAATTTCTTCATAATAGTACTCCTACTGACTTCGGCTTTAGTAATAAATAAATTCGCTTTGTCGAAATCCCTATAATGAGTAGCATTTGCGGCTGCCGAATAAACCAACTTTAAGATGGGATAAGATGCTCGATAGCATGAGGTTCAGTATCATAACAGTTTCCTCGTAGTAACGCCAGCGAATCTCGTCAAGAACTCTTTGTGCTTTGAAAACAGACATAGGGATACGTTTTTGTGCTTTGAAAACTCTCTCGAACTTAAGTAGACGATCGGTTGGAACTTTCCTTGCGAGTTTCCTTAGCCCACTTTTCTTCTTCTTTATCCTAGGGATATACTTTACTAGTTTGAAACTTGTCATAAATAAGGTTATTCCCCGCCTACCTTTACTTTATTTTGAATCTTTTTTTCTTCTTAATCTTTCTATTCAGAATTCAGTTAACGACGAGATTTAGTATCCTTTCTTGCATTTTCATAACTCGTGAAATGCCGAGTAGGCACGAATTCCCCCAATTTGCGACCTACCATAGGATTTGTTATGTAAATAGGTATATGTTCCTTTCCATTATGAATCGCGATTGTATGGCCAACCATTGTGGGTAGAATGCTAGATGCCCGGGACCACGTTACTATTGTTTCTTTCTCCTCCTTCATATTGACCTTTTCTATCTTTGCCAATAAATGATGAGCTACAAAAGGATTCGTTTTTTTTCGTGTCACAGCTGATTACTCCTTTTTTCCTTTTTAAAGAGTGGCATTCTATGTCCAATATCTCGATCGAAGTACGGAGGTCAGAATAAATAGAATAATGATCAATGGAAAAAAGAAAAAAATCCTTTAGCTGGATAAGGGGCGGATGTAGCCAAGTGGATCAAGGCAGTGGATTGTGAATCCACCATGCGCGGGTTCAATTCCCGTCGTTCGCCCATCGCATTATTGCAAATTCCAAAAATGCAATTTTCCATATTCCTAGTTACGTATTTACTTACGGCGACGAAGAATAAAACTATCGCTATATTTTTTCCTTTTCCTAGTTCTTCTTCCAAGCGCAGGATAACCCCAAGGGGTTGTGGGTTTTTTTCTACCAATGGGAGCTTTCCCTTCACCGCCCCCATGGGGGTGGTCCACAGGGTTCATAACTACCCCTCTTACTACGGGGCGTTTACCTAGCCAACACTTAGATCCGGCTCTACCCAAACTTTTTTGGTTCACCCCAACATTACCCACTTGTCCGACTGTTGCTAAGCAGTTTTGGGATACTAAACGGACCTCCCCAGATGGTAATCTTAAAGTGGCCGATTTACCCTCTTTTGCAATGAGTTTCGCTACAGCACCTGCTGCTCTAGCTAATTGCCCACCCCTTCCACGTGTGATTTCTATGTTATGCATGGCCGTGCCTAAGGGCATATCGGTTGAAGTAGATTCTTCTTTTCTCTCAAAAAACCCCTTCCCAAACTGTACAAGCTTCTTCCAAAGCATACGGCTTTCTAGATGTATATGACGATCTCTAGACAGATGGATCTTATATGAATCATATGATGAAGTACCACATGAGTGGATATATAGGAAAGGAATCCAAATCTGCCGAATCGCTCATGTTATGATCTTCTACATCCTAGGTCTCTGCGTTCCGTCATCTGGCTTATGTTCTTCATGTAGCATTCAGATCGAATGACTCTATGAAATTACGTCGATACTTCCACATATTATGGGTAACGTAGGAGACATCCCTATTTTCCCCCGGGGGTCTTAATTACCACTGCTTAGCTTTCAATTTGCCTCTGACCATCAAATTAAATGTGAATAACCCGTCCTCCTCTCTTTGAAACAAGGGGCGCTTCCGGTTCTGTGCGTGCTTCAAACAATTTTGTCTTCTCCATATTACCATATCTCTAGAGCCAATAATTTTCTATGAGGAACTACTGAACTCAATCACTTGCTGCCGTTACTCAACAGTTTTCTGTTGAGGTCTATCCCGTAGAGGTAGTCAAATTGGATCAGTGATCGATTTCTAGGTTTCGTCGTAAACCTAATTGGTTACTTCCAATTACGTAAATCAATAGTTCAAACCGCACTCAAAGGTAGGGCATTTCCCATTGATATAGGAACTTTTGTACCAGAAACAATAGTATCTCCAATTATAGCCCCTCTGGGATGTAAAATATATCTCTTCTCACCATCCCCATAGTGTATGAGACAAATGTATGCATTTCGATTAGGGTCGTATTCTATGGTTACGATTCTACCAGATATGTCTTTTTGATTCCGTCGAAAATCTATTTTACGGTATAGGCGCTTATGACCTCCCCCTCTATGCCTTGCGGTAATGATTCCTCTGGAATTACGACCTTTACCACAACGGTGCCGTCCATGGATCAAATTATTTCGTGGATTGGATTTCACTTGCCTGTCTACGGTTCCCTTGCGTGTGCTCGGGATAGGTGTTTTGTATAAATGTTTCGCCGTATTATTAAGTATTCTCCTTTAGTTTTTTTCTCTATCTAGAAGTGGAATAGAATAACCCGGTTGAAGGGTAATGATCATACGTCTGTAATGCATTGTATGGCCCAGAATAGGTCCTATTCTTCTACCTTTTCCAGGTAGTCGATGGCTATTCACAGCTACCACCTTAACACCAAAGAAGAGTTCGACCCAATGCTTTATTTCTGTCTTAGTGAATCCCGATTCGACATTAAAAGTATATTGATTCTTTCCCAATAAACGAAGACTTTTTTCTGTAAATACTGCGTATTTGATTCCATCCATAAATCGACTTTCCCTCCTATGCTCTGAGTTCCAGTATCGATAAGAATTCGAGTTCTTATTGTTCTTATGTTATGGTATGAATATACCATACCAATTCGTTATGTATGGATGATGGATGAGATTCCATGGATAGAGAGCCAGTTCCAATAGACTTATGGAATGTTCCCGTTCGTGTGCATCCAGCAGGAATTGAACCCGCAAATTTACCAATTATGAGTTGGGCGCTTTAACCATTCAGCCATGGATGCTTAACAGGGATCATCGTACATCGTAAATAACCAATTTTCATATAGAAAGACATATCATAGAAAAATGAAATCGAAAATATTCCGAGATGGCAAATATTCGGAGATGACTATGAAAACACCTCTCTGGATCCTCGAATTGAAAGAGAGATTGAGAGGGATCAAGAATCCTAATTCTCGCTATTTGGAATGGATCCAATTCTATTGAGTCTGACTCATAGTGATCATTTCTCTTTAGCAAAGAATGACCTTGGTTATCAAAGGATTGAACAACCGGGATCCATTTACTTATGATACCTAGTTGGCATTGATAACAAGGATCTAATGAATTATGAGTTTAATAGATCCTCTTTAGCAGAAAGACGTATATTCCTTGCTCATTATCAGACAATCACTTATTCCCAAACCTCGTGTGGGACTAATCGTTTTCATTTACCATCTCATGGAAAACCCTTTTCGTTCCGCTTAGCCCTATCGGGTATTTTAGTGATAGGTTCTGTAGGAACTGGACGATCCTATTTGGTCAAATACCTAACGAAAAATTACGATTTTCCTTTCATTAAGGTACGAGGGCTTCTTATTCCACAAGAACGAAAGCACCTTTTCATTCTTTCATATACTAGGGGTTTTTACTTGGAAAAGACAATGTTCCATACTAAAGGATTCGGGTCCATAACCACGAGTTCCAGTGCACTAGATCTTGTAGCACTTAGCAACGAAGCCCTATCCATTAGTATTCCACATAAGAAATCCATTCTAGAAAAAAATACAATTAGATTAGCTCTTCATAGACAAACTTGGGGTTTGCGAGCCAAGGTAAGATCGGCTCGGGATCATGGGACCCTTTTCTATCAGATAGGAGGGGCTCTTGTACAAAATAGACTTACTAAGTAATAACCCCATAGAATCTATCTATATAAAGATAAAGAGGCAATCGTGTCAGGAAGCGGGTTTTTCTTTGGCCAAAAGGTACTTCGAACTTGGAACGAGCATGAAGAGATTAACGAGACTTCTTTCTCTTTTGAGTTTTTCTGGCGGACCTGCCGCGCAAGATCTTTGGTCTTCCCCTGGAACCGATGAAAAAAAGTGGATCGCTTCTTATGTACTCGCTCAGAATGATTCTTCTCTATCTATAGTTCATGGCCTATTAGAAGTAGAAGGTGCTCTGGTGCAATCCTTACCGACAGAAAAAGATTGCAGTCAGGTTGATAATAGTCGAGTGACATTACTTCGTCGGTCCGAACTAAGGAATCTGTTAGAAATGTTTTGAAATGGATATTGTTCTCTCTTTGATCAGGGATTGCTATATGAAAAGAAGTGGAGTTTGAAAAAGGGAACGGAATGCTCAAACCGGAACTGCTAGAGGAACGAATTTTCAATAGCATAACTTGGGCTCCTAGAATATGGCGCCCTTGGGACAATCTATTTGATTGCAGGGTTTTGTTCCGAAGCAAAGATATCCGCGGAGGCCGGTTCGTTCGTCCTATTCTGATATTCAGGACCAAGAGGTACTGGATTCTCTTTCGGATAGGCCCTGAAAGGAGAAGAAAGGCTGAAATGCCAACGGACCTCTGTCTATTCTCTAATTCACCCGATCCGATAGTACCCGTTTTTGGAACGTCCAGTGCCAAAGTCACTGAATGGGTAAGTCACCAATCCAATCCCTTTGACAAATCGGATGTCATATTAGATATCATATTCTATATATATAGAAATATCATAGATAGAATAGACATATAGAATTTTTGGTCGGCAAATTCGAAGGAATCATTGAGTGAAAAAGGAGCAAAGAATGACAAAAGACGAGACTCTACTAGTCTTCACTCTTGTGGTTTCCTCTTCCTCGGTTTCTGTTTTCTTATTCGGGATCTTGCTTTTCATGGTTCTCATCTCTGCAACTCGCGATTTTCGCGAGAGAACCAAATCCAAGTTGGTGAAGATCATGATTTGGGCTGGCACGGGGATCGTTTGATCGATTTCCTTGATTTGATCGCTACTTAATGGGCGTGCGCTCAAAGGATACAAACAGGGATTCGCAAACAAAAAGGGGAATTCGTAGTCACTTTTTCCTGTCGCGTAAAAAAAAAGTCTTTACGCGAGAGCAATAGAGGTTGGGATACATCTATCTCTTCTGAGCAACCTCTTTTGGATTCTTAAGACCACCCTTGCAGTAGGATACCATCTGCTTTGG